>NW_019416257.1:477014-515847 GCF_000390285.2 Anoplophora glabripennis | reverse complement strand
ATATATATATATATGATGGTATACTGGTGGGTAGTCTGCACAAATAGAGATGACACCCGCGCCTTGAGGTACCTAGGTATACCTGGGTTTACAGGTATTTATTACAATATCAATTATGCAAAATGCAAAGCAGTTCAATTCATGCAAACTAATTCTACAGATGAAATACAAAATGCAGTAATATACCAGTATAATAAATGTACGTTACCCTACAGCAAAAGCGCAGATCGAGTGAATTTAGTAATACTTTCAGGTTACATAAAAGAAACAAAGAGTTAAAAGTATGTGGCAGTGCCCCTACAACTACGTTGCCTGGCAGTCAACTCGGACGAGTGACTGTACGAAATTCCTTCGATGCCTAGTCCCCAGTCCTGAGGTGGTACCAGGAAGCAGGGAATGTCTGGATGTTGTACTCCACCGTGTATACAAGGAAACGGAGAAGGTCCCTAACCATATGTGTATATGGGCTTTGGCTCGTACAAGGATGGTGCCAAGTACAGGTGTTATGTACTTCCCGAGGTTCTGTACGTTGTAGAGAAGTGCACAACGTAACAGTTTAGTAACGTGAAACTTTCTGACGTAAAAGTATTTGGCCTAAAAGGAGGAGGAACGGATAAGTTAACGTATAAGAGCGCAGCACTTGCAATCTTGCAGAAATAGTTTAGATTTAAAGTAAATGATGAGATGTATGTGATATTAGAGAAATTTGAGCTTACCAAGTGATGGTGTGTGGCCAACGAAGTGATCTTTCCGGGAGGAGGTTGACGATAACTATTGCACTAGCACTTTGCAGAATCCAGAAGCTACTGTATGCAATACTTAATTGACTTTATTACAAAAGTTATAGTGCAGAAATCGTGAGTGTAAATCAGCAAAATAGCTTTTAAACGGCTTCAAACTGCCAAATCAAAATGGTGCCTCTTCACACAGAATTACTACCCAAAAAACTCATAAATTCTTCAAAACCCGCGAATTTTTGGGCCAATGGAGGGGAGATGACTGTTTAGGGATTTTCTAAATCTAAATGGTTTTAAATTAGCTATCTCTCTCTGGTGTATATAAGGTTAGATAGGTATAACCACAGACAAAATATTTGGATAAAGATGACAGAAATAAATTGGGGTTATGTTTATACCTGGAAAATGTATCAACAAGAGAAGTTTGTTGTACCGATTATTAAATTGCAAGTGACTCATATGCTGTTACTCTTATACTGGGACATTCTAAGATGCACTCCATCTCTGCGGAGCTTAAACGGATAAGGTTATGGACGGATATTATGGACAATGTTCGGAGGCTACAAAGGTAAGTTTTTGGAAGGTTATTTAATACTTCAGTAATATTGATATTGTTTGCAGGCTGGGGGGACACCAACTAGACTAGGCATCGATTGCTGAAGTACGTAGCAACAAGTTACCTGTACTATTTAATAAATAAAGAATTTTAGCATACTGCCGTCTTATCATTTTTCCCTTTTCAGAGTATAAGGTCCCACAATAAATCTAAATGAATTTTAAGTAAACAAAAAAAATATAAGCACGTAACAAGTTACGTATGATTACGTTACGTGACCAAAAATAAGAAAGTTCCTATAAACCTATGTCCGAAAATGCTTCGTTTCGGAGATCCAGGCTGTTGAAATTTAGAGAAAATGCAAGGTTTTTACTAATATTTGGAGAACCCTAATTCCGATTTTTTTGAAATTTGGTATGTTTGTTTATAAAAACGGTAGACGTCTTCTGACGTACTTTAGCTGCTCACTGCTGTTGATATTAATAAGTAAACATATGAGACGTCACTGCTTTTTCTTAAGTGTCATATGTTTTTCTAATTATGCGATAAAAAATACAACTTTTTTGTCTTTACTTTTTTGATATCTTGCTACGTTTTCGAGCAAAAAATTTATAGCTTAAGTGTGTGATTTTAATAAGTACTTGAACTGTGTAGTTGTCAATTCCTGCTTGTCAAAATGAATTACACAAATAGTGAAATGTGCGATATGCATTTTCTGTATGGCCTTGTCAACGGTAGGTAATGCATTAGCCGCCAGGCGTCTCTATGAGCAGAAATACCCTAATCGCATAATTCCTCATCATACTATCTTCACCCGTCTTCATCAACGTCTTAGTGAAACTGGAAGTTTTCGAAAACTTACCGCAGGAAACAGGCGATCAGCACAGCAATAACCCTACAATTGGAGGAAGATGTACTTCATGAAATTGAGGACACTCCAACAACAAGTACCAGACAGATTGCTAGAAACTTAAATGCAAGTCGTTCTACAATTTTCAGGAATTTAAAAAATAATCTTGTATACCGTTATCACATCCAACGGGTTCAGGCACTTTTACCGACTGATTTTCCGTTAAGATTAGATTTATGTCGATGGATACGACAAAAAATTGGGGAAAATCCTCAATTTTTAGCAGAAGTACTATTCACGGATAAGGCGAATTTTTCAAGAAAAGCCCTAAAGAACTTCCATAATAATCATGTCTGGGCGGACGAGAACCCAAATGCAATATTAGAAGGCCGTCATTAACACCAGTTTTCACTTAATGTATGGGTCGGAATTGTGGGAGACCACTTAATAGGTCCATTTTTTTACCACCGAGGCTTATTGGAGATGTTTATCGCCGTTTTCTTGAGGATGAATTGCCCGTACTTTTGGAAGACGTCCCACTGCCATTAAGGTTGCAAATGTATTTTATGCACGATGGTGCTCCACCCCATTTCAGTTTAGCTGCACGTGAATATTTGAACAATATCAACCCAAATTGCTGGATAGAGGAGGCAATCAACCCTGGCCCCCGAGGTCTCCCGACTTAAATTCGTTGGATTTTTTCCTTTGGGGTCGCCTCAAACATTTGATTCATATGACTCCAGTGCAAACCATAGACGAATTAAGAAACCGCATTGTCGCATCCTGTGAAACAATTAGACACACAGTCGGAATATTTGAACGGGTTCGCCAATCAATGTGTCGTAAGATAGATGCTTGTATTAGAGTTGAAGGTGCACATTTTCAACAACTGTTGTAACGCCTGTGTATGTAAAGTATTTTTCATATCATTGCTGTTTGTTAAATATTTTTTCTTATGTTTTTCCTTCAAATGTATTGTTAAAGTTGATTAGTAAATAACTAAAACATTGAATTTCTATTTTTGTTTTCTACTTCCCTTAAGAATGTGCATATGAAAGGATATTAATTTTTTGCTCGAAAACGAAGCAAGATATCAAAAAAAGTAAAGAGACAAAAAAGTTGTATTTTTAATCGAATAATTAGAAAAAATGTGACACCTAAGAAAAAGCTGTGACGTCTCATATGTTTACTTATTAATATCAACAGGAGTGAGTCCCCGGACGTGCTGGAATCGATAAAATAAATCAAATTGCTTCAGAAGACGTCTACCGTTTTTATAAACAAACATACCAAATTTCAAAAAAATCGGAATTGGGGTTCTCCAGATATTAGTAAAAACCTTGTATTTTCTCTAAATTTCAACACCCTGTATCTCCGAAACGAAGCATTTTCGGACATAGGTTTACAGAAACTTTCTTTCTTATTTTTGGTCAAGGAAACTCCCCCTGAATTTTTTCGCAATATTAATGGGAAACCCTGTATAACCAATTTAAGATAAATTCAAGAAAAATCATTAGGTCTGAGAGCTGGTGGATCTAATAGGTCTTCTCTTTATAAAATAAAAGAATTCGCTATTCCAGGCAGGTAGTTCTAGTTTATTTCAAAGTATCTCAAGAAAAATATAACTGCTTTCCAATGCCTACGGCAGTTAAACTGACATAGAGTGACCTGCTAATTTGCAGACATGAAAGCAAAAGCTTGTGTGGCCGCATGAATATTAACAAGATTTTGTATTCAAACTATCTATGCCTGTAGACACATCAAAATAGCTGGACGAGAATTAATAAATTCGAAACCCGTATATGTCTGGTGGTTTTACTGATTATTTACTGATTAATTGTCATTTTTAATTACTGAGTTACTAAAAACCCGATTTTATGAGCTATCATAATTGATCCTTCACACTTTTATTAGTATTAAACGACGTAGGCATTTTCATGAAGCACGTCTGCTATCCTGAAGCAATTTCTTCGATTTATTCCGAATGAACCTTTATTTTATGCGACTTTTAATGGTGCGGAAGTTACAGTAGAAGTGGCACGCGGTCTGCCGACGAAGCATCGTTAAGTCTAAGGATATTGATTAAGTTTTAATGCCATTATATTAAATTCTGTCGACCGTTCAGTCGCTGCGTAGGATTTTTCCAGTAGTGACGCCGAGTAAGCTGAAAATACTTCTCCCCCGTTATAATTTAATAAAAAAATTAATGAAAAGGTAGCGGCCGGTTACGCGAATTAGACGTATTAGGACAGCTGGCTCTTGCTGCCTTTGCTAAATGAGAGGTATAAATATGGGTTTTGTTTTCTTTTGTCATTACACAAGTTTTTCCTTCAAAAATCGGCCTGAGTATTCCAGGGAAAAAAGTCAACATCTCGTAATTCCATTTTAGTAGAAAGAATGTATTTATATTTATACAGGGATGGCCAGAATACTGAATAAAATTCATATCTTTTGAATGAGTTAATTTTTTTTAAAACGCCGAAAACGTTAACTTATTTTGATTTTTTCCCATCTTTCGGTTATATAATAATTAATTTTTCTTCAACCCCCTAACCCCCAGCTACCCCTACTTTTTTTTTCAAATGGAAACATAAGGCATGAGGGGGCTCGTTGAAAAACTTATAGAAAACGAATCCAGCCATACCAAATAAACAAGTTTTATTTCTTCAATAGCAAGGTTTTCAGGGTTGTATAAAACACCTACTTAACATGTGAAATAAAATTTAATTATCTTCAGTGTTATCCTCCATGAATTTGCACAGAATAAAATAAAGAATTTGAAACTGTACCTATCACTGCTCACGCAAAAAAGATATATTTTTTATGTTGCGTTTTTTTGATACCACTTACTTGCCAGGCTTTCTGGTTAATTTTTCGCTTTAGTTGTAAATTGGAGTTTGAAACGTTACTATTGTATCAAAATCAAGTTATTTACTGAATTGCAATGGTATTGTCGAAACCTTGATAAGAATTCAGGCTGAAGTGCGCGATTTATTTAATGCGAAATATCCCGAAAACGAAATCTCGCAAGGGACAGTTAGTAAAATATTTCACAAATTTGAGGAACACGGTACAGTACAGACTTTGCCCAAAACTGGACGGGCACGTGCTTTGAATGAAGAAAAGAAATTAGACATTGCATTAGAACTTGTTGAAAATCCTCATACTTCAACTGTTTCATTGACCCGCAATCACGATGCTTCTCGAACTGCAATTCGAATGTTTCTGAAACAAGAGAAATACCTATAAGGTATGTCTTGTCCAAGAGCTTTTGGAAGACGATTATGATAGGCGATTACAATTTTGTGAGGAAATGATGAGACGGTGTGACGACAATAATGGTTTTCAACGAGACGTACTTTTTTCGGATGAAGCTACGTTTTATTTAAATGGAGTGGTTAACAGGCACAACTATTGCTTTTGGTACCAGGAAAATCCATACTGGACATGCGAATCGCATACGCAGCATCCACAGAAAGTTAATGTATGGGCAGGTATCATCAACAACAGAATCTTGGAATCCATTATTTTTTGAAGAAAATCTTACCGCCGCACGCTACCTGGATTTCCTAACACCTGATACCTGATCTATTCGTGATATTCCCTCACGAAATTGATGCAGATATACCGAATGAAAGAATTTGGTTCCAACAAGATAGCGCTCCCCCACGATTTGGTATTGATATTCGAAGATACTTAGATGAAATGTTTCCAAATCGCTGGATTGGTAGACGGGGTACAGTTTAATGGCCGCCAAGATCCCCCGACTTAACACTCATGGATTATTTTCTTTGGGGATATTTGAAAGAAAGAGTCTACCAGGACAGAGCGGATAATATTGAGAATTTAAAGAACAGGATTAGGGTGGAGATGCACAATTTAGCTGAAGTTATTCAAAATGCTGTGGACAGCATTACTATCGTCTTGGATAATGCCAAATAGTGAAGGGAGGACATTTTCAGCATTTGCGACATCGAGTTTATTTTTGTAAATTATCTAGTTGTTTCAATTTCTAAATGAAAAAAAAACTTGTTTATTTGGTATGGCTGGATTCAATTTTCTATAAGCTTTTCAACGAGCCCCCTCATGCCTTATGTTTCCATTTGAAAAAAAAAGTAGGGGTAGCTGGGGGTTAGGGGGTTGAAGAAAAATTAATTATTATATAACCAAAAGATGGGAAAAAATCAAAATCAGTTAACGTGTTTCGGCGTTTTAAAAAAATTTACTCATTCAAGATATATGAATTTTATTCCGTACTTCTGGCCATCCCTGTATATTGTTTACTAAATACAAATTACGCAGTACTATAAGAAAAAAAAGTAGGTTGAATTCGACTTTAAAGTCGGTATTCCCGGATCAGTCTATGTCTTCTTTATTTATTTTAAAACTTTTTATATAAAGTTTTTTTCATCATGACCATACACTGTACATCGTCTATATACTGATAAAAAAAAACAGTACTATTTCTTTTGAACATTTCTCACCTCGACTTGACTTGGTTTTAACAGATAGTTTTCACATTTCATTCGTTTTCTGACGCTATTAATTTCGTAATTAATTAAGTTGCTTTCGGTGTGCAGCAAAATAAAACGCTTTCTCAACGGTAAAAATAAAATTATTTTGATTGAAAACAAAGCTTGTGAAAAAAACGTCGTTCGTAGGTATCTGGTCCTTGGCGTCAATCTACCGTGGACCTTTTCTGGAACCTCGTCTGTTTTTTGTCTTTGCAACTGTTAGACCGGTCCGGGTGGCGTCAGAATGGCGTTATTGACGTAATACTTAAAATGGGTCACTTGCACATGTGTACCAACACTATATATTGTTTTAACAATAAGAGAAAATAAGAAACTGTAGTTATTTTATTGTTTTACTTTATATGGTTAATAGGAAAGGATATTAAACAATATTTGATGATGAGTTTTAAAATATTTTTAATGTGTATTGTCTTAAGCTATGAAGTAGCCAACAGGATTCTTTACAATAACCCTTCAACTCCAGGTTCTAGTAGTACGTCGCATCAGGCTGTTTTAATGGATCAGTCAGATAACATTCATTGAGTCTCCGGTGACTGAAATGGAGCGGTCAAATAATTTTGATAAAAATGTGACAATTAGTAAACGCGAGGGGAATAATTATCCAGATCTTATAAATGTTACTAAATGTAATAACTGTACAATTACTATAAATATTTATTCAAAATAATTAATAAAATGTAATGTTCATCAAATATTTCTATTTATTTGTTCATAAAATATGCGTTTATAACTCGAAATCGCTTTTTTTTCCTAGGGAGGTAAGTTACCTCACTTACATATACTTGTCCATAGCAACTTCCACTTCTACGGTAAAATCCACTTACCTCCTTAACAACAATGTATTAATAGTCTATTTACTGTAGTGGGAGCAGAGAAAAAACATTTTCTTGGGTACGATGCAATGTTTAGTGTATACAGAACACTTATCTCCATTTTTCCAACATAAATTTGCTCTTCTTGTACATAAAAAAGCTGGCCTTTTATTTAATGAAAACAGATGGGCAAAGAAAAGACGCACCTACAATTTATATGATTTATAGTAGTGATATTGTTACGATCTTGACCTATTTCCGATCCATCTCGTTACACTTTACAAGGACCGTGTGTGAACGACCTCAAAATTAGATTTAATGGGAAAATTGCTTTTCTAGCATTGGCCGTGTTGAGTGGCCGCCAGTTTTCAAGTATCACTTCCCCGGTTGATGGCATTTATTATCACAACATCGTTTGACATTGAATCCGTTTTGTTTTTGTTTTATTTTTAGGGACAGAGGCACGCAAATAGGGATATCCGGGGGTACCCCGCTATTATTGAGTCGGAATGGCACGAAAAACAGAAAAAAAAACGTACAAAATAAGCTCAGCAACTTTTGTGTATCAGTCGTGTTGTTTTTCATTTATTATCTGCAATTTTAAAAATATTTTCCTAACATACCTGGTGTCCATTTTGGTGATGCATGTATTGGTATATTGGAAACTACTTACAGGATGTTCTATCTAAGAGGTAGAGGTCAATTTTCTTATGAGCGTCATATTGAATTTTAAGCTGAGCAGATAGAGCATTTTTTGGCCTTTAAATGATATAATACAAGTAAGAAAATAATTCAAAAACAACCTCAAAAATCCGTATTATTAATAAATTTGGCATCAGCGCATAATTTTTCGAAACTACTACATAATAGTCTCAAATTTTTGTAAAGGATTAATGTTATGGCGTTGAGTGAAAAATTTACGCTTTGCGTTATTCCAATTTTGAGTAGTTGTCGTTTTTTTTAACTTAGTTAAGGTTTTCTGTTTTACCTTATCCTATAACTTGGTCTTTGTCCCATTGGATATTGTAATTTGTAAATAAAAAAAATTGTCATTTAATCACAAGACATAATAAAAAGGAAATTACAAAACACTTTGTACACGATATGAATGAAATATTTACGACGAAAGTATTTGTCGATTAAAATTTTAGTGCACCTTTTCGAACTACTAACTGTTTGAAATAGAAACTGCTTCGTTCCTAACCCGTTCAAGTTCTTCTGAAAAAGGCTTTCAAGAGCAAATTACGTGGGCACTTCGATCGGTAGGTAGGTAGGATCGACTAAGAGATAAAAAATGGCCGTTCGAACTAATTGCTCGGTTATCCAGATATCAATTCTCTGGAAAGGTATTTATTTGTTCGAGAAAAGTCGCAGTGGTTAGAAATTCTACCAGTTAAAAGAACTAAAAGACCGATTTTGTGCTGAACTGTCTTTAGAAACCTTTAATTTTATTGATACATATACAGGGTCCGCTGTAAAAAGTGTTCGAAAATGCATGGGCTGTAGGATAGTCAGTTCAAGAAAAAATTTCGTAAAAACGCTACACTTTTCTATTTATTTTGTATTCTGAAATGCACTTAGCGACGTTTTTTAAAATATGTACTTGCGATTAATTTTAAATTGAAATTCCCTTTTCTGAGATAAAATCAACGAAGATGTAATACAACTTGAGTTTTCTGAAGTACGTCTATTGGAAAAGGCGTAGTCATTATTTTTAATACCAACACTTCATTGGATTTTTAGCAGACTTTCGCTTTTTTCGAGAATTTGTCACAAACATTCATTCTTATATTTGTTGCTTAGTTTTCAATTTTCACATAGCTTTTAAAATATATAGCAGTTTCATAATATTAGTAGTAGTAATAGTAGTTTTGTCGTAATACTAACACACCAAGTAGTTTGGATTTGGGTTGGGCGTTGGTTATATGGCGAACTATTAAAATAATAATAAAAATAATAATAATGTAATGTAATATTCATTTCACCGAATTTTGATAAAAATTTAAATTTAATTAACTGTTTCTGCTATATTTCTGTCATGCCCAATGGACTGAACTAGTTCTCATTAAAAGCAAAGCTAATCTTTTGAGCGGTCTTTGATATCACTGATTACAGGCTATGGCTATGGAGATTAATGCGAATCCCAGTACGGTTATATTTCAGAGTCACGCTGTCGCTAAAATTGCTTTGAGAAAAAAAATGCTCACAAAAAGTTCCATGTATATTTTTTAGCCCACGCAGCAGCTTACTTGATAATCTAAAAGCACTAGTCAAGTAGAAGAGATAAGGGTATAGATTTGTTGGAAACGTTTCATGAGGGTCAGTTACAACTTTGAGGTAAAAATTTTATATTCAATGTAACGAAACGCCCCTGCTGAAGGATGATGCCGTAAAATTTTACACACGTTTCTGTCCCACTAGGAAATGCAAACAGAATAGTTTGTACGGGATGAAATAGGAGTTTTAACAGGTGATACAGTCCGTACAATATTTGTAGAGATAAAATTCCAAGAAAAGAATAAGCCAATAAAGTTCTATTATCGGTACTGTAACAATTTACCGGGCAGGGACGTGCCTTGATATTTTCCGCGTTATTTTCAGAATATTAAAATATATACATGGTTATCCAAAAGTCCCGGTACGGCAGAAAAACTTTCGAAGAAAGCATTTTGGGAAAAATGTTTCAGACAAAAGTGGAAGGATTTTTCCCTGGCTATCTGATGGTGACCTTCGATTTGACCTTGACTTTGACCTTCAAGGTGATTTGAAGGTCAAGTTAAGTTTTTTAAATGGAAACCCCTATTTTTTATTGCGGATTTGGACAGAGCAGGAAATTGTACGTCCAAATATGGTCTTGACCATTACTTTGACAAAAACATTCAAGGTCAAAGGTCAAATGTGGGTCGACTCCCAAAAGTCCCGGTACGGCAGAACTTTTGAAGAATGCATTTTGGGAAAAAATGTTTCAGACAAAAGTGTAGGGATTTTCCCCTGTCTATCCGATGGTGATCTTGGATTTGACCTTGAAGATCAAAAATCCTTACACTTTTGTATAAAACATTTTTTCCCAAAATGCTTTATTCGAAATTTTTCTACCGAAACTTTTGGATAACCCTGTATAATGTAAATTGGATAAAAATGAGGTGATTTATTTGTTTGGGTAATTTTACTCAAGTTTTGGAAAAGTAGGTTTTTTATATTATAAACACGAATATCTGCTTGTTTTTTGCGATAAATATACAGGGCGTTCTGAGCTCCGTTGCCACTACATTGTTTCCTTCAGATTTTTTTTTTATGGTATTTCGATATTTTTGGACAATTAGTTATTTTACAACAGTATTCGATTTGCTTTTAAAAAGATATCCTTGTTGTATGTTGTTTTACAGAAAATAACCGCCCGAGTTTAGGTACATAATAAATTTGAAAATAATACATAAATTACAATAAATTATTAATTCAAAAGGTTGTTACAATTAGCAATATGGTTTTTATAACAACAGAAAACGTAAACATGAAACCAAACACAGAAAAATATGACAATATGGAAGATGCTACAACATTTAAAAATAACAAAATAAAAAATTACCATTTAGACCTAAATGTAATAGGAAAAACATTTTTTCTTTTAAATTTGATTTTCGAAATGTCCACCATTTACTTCAATGCATTTTTGACTTCTTTTTAAGAAATTTTTTCTAACTGCTAACAATGTCGGAAGGATATGCCTAATATCATTTGCTGCTGCCACTATTCTTTGCCACAATTCATTTCTGGTATTAACAGTAGGGTCAGAATAAACAGAGTTTTAATATATCCCCATTAATAGAAATCCATAGGATTCAAATTTGGACTTCGTGGAGGCCATGGATGTTCACTCCCTCGTCTAATCCACTGATGGGGGAACACGTTATTTAAATGATTTCTTACTGATAAATTAGAATGAGCAGGGGTACTACATACTAGCAATAACTTTAAACGTTATGATCGTATATTGGACACAAATATACAGAAAAGTATTGTACAACATAGGTCCTAATATAAACAAATTTAAAATAAAAATGCTTTATACTTATATTTATTCATATATGTTAATAATAAATAATAATAGATTGTAAAATAAGAATGATGGTAATAATAATATGTAAAGATATGGAGAATATTTAATAAATAATTAAGTGATATTTGTTGTTTCAAATAATTGGATTTAATAAAAAAATATGTTTCTTTCAGCTTATGAACTGGCCGATTCATAAAATAGTACATTTGACAACAGCGCATTATCCGCTGTAGGCAATACTCAGCTATATGCTAGAGACAGTGGTAGTGGTCGGTTGTAGTGTCGAAAAAGTGGATCGAGTGCGCTCCGTGTTCTAGATTAGCTCATTTGACTGTTATTTTTCCTTCTATAATCGTTTTGTGCCACAGAACTTCTACCTTAAATGTATTTTCTGAGATAATATTACGCAAAAACGTGCTAAATGTGGTAGTAAGGCTAACAACCTGACACGCTATCATTCTGTCTTGCAATGCGCACCGTATTGCAACGTTGTCAAGTTGTGTAAATTATCCAAGTTCTTCCTTTAATTTAATTAATAGTATTTATTAAACTATGTATATTTACATACTTGTTTACGTTTGTTTATTATTATCGTTATATCTATATCATATTTAGTTATTCCTTTGTATTACTTATTCTATTGGAAAACTGTAGCTTCTACTGGAAAACAAAGTAAAAGTGCAATCATTATGATGCAATTAATTCTACAATTAAAGAAAATTACGCACATATCAGACCTGTTTCTCGATTTTCCTGAGAACAGTTATCAAATTTATCAAAATGTAGGCTTTGGAAATAAAAACAAATTATTTTCTTTTCACCTATTACTTAAACCGTCCACATTTTCTTTCATCCTCATTACATGAGGTTCATTCATATGCATCACGATCTGACATGTGAAACAACAACTTAACTACATATTCAACCATATTGACATAAATTCCACTACTAAATTTAATTGAATCATAAAATGTGATTTATGCTCGCGGTTAGAGCCACTATATCAAACTGCATACAAAACACTAATCACAATATGCCGTTTGCAGTTATTTACGAGCCAAAACAACCGCTAGAAAGTTCAATTATTTTTATATGTACTGCTCGAGATGACTGACAGAGAGAACAGGATTTACGGTTTCGTTTTTAATTTTGTATATTTAATAATCCGCAGTCATTGTTGAGTTTCCTTCTGGAACTTTATTGCAGATGATGGATGATTATTCGATTAGTGAAACAATGAATGATGTTTTGAAATCGGCGATCAGGACCGTAGTAAGAATTACATAGCCCCACAAAAAAAGTTCTGTACTAGAGTCTTTATCAGGTCTTTTTTAATAAAAGACTAAAACATTCTTCAAAATAGAGTGAAACAGTGAAGATAAGGTAAAGCTTTATAATGAAATGCAACAGTTTGTACATACCTTACCTTACCTTTGTACATGCAAATTAAATCCACACCCACCCCTATGAAGGGGTTAATTCCACCCTTAAAATAACGAGTGTTAGTGCAAAACAATATGAAAAATCATAGTCTTGTATTCTATTCAATATTTATCCTTAATTTTGTTTTTAACTGAAGGTTTTTGTGGTCGCTGATTACGAATCTGAAGTCCGAATTCGAAAATTCCTTAATAAAAGATGACGGATCCGATATGGCGGATGTAAAAATCGGCAAATCAATCAAAATTTGAAGATTATGGCGGAAACTTTTTACTCGATGGTTTTCAAAGTCGCTAATCACAAATATAAGGTTTTAGTTCGGAAATTCTTATATCCGAAATGGCGGACCCATTACGACGAATTGAAAGGTACCATAGGAATTGGTATTTACCATCCAAACAAGTGCCTTATAAATAGACTTTGGGACTCGGTCGGATAATAAATCATAGCCGTCAGCCTTTCGCTACAGTGCCACGTCCAAACTGGTTAAAACGGCAGTTATTGGCTTTACGTTTGCTTCGTTTATACGTGTTTTAATATTCCAATAATGTCGAACTCGCCAAGTGATAAAAAAAGACCTTTCGCTGATAAAGTACGCAAAAATATTTATTTTTACTTATATCTACCTGTTTATTTATATGTTTACGACGAACACGCCTATGACTAGCCGACGAAAACCCCGAACTTTACTTATAAATGTTTAAAAACCTTTAAATAACAGATTCTTTAAAAACTTTCTCTGAACATGTACCACAAGTAAGCATCTTTAAATAAAAGATTAACAAAACCTACAATAAAATATGTTTTATTTTTTTTTTTCTTCAAAAACGGTGCATCTTACGAAAAAAATTGAAGAGACCAATTTCATTCAGAATTGATGGCGGATTTCTAAAAACAATATCAAAATGGGAAAAGTCAGTAGCGTACCATTTTTTTTTATTAAAAAAGTATGTGGCATTCTCGCACGAACGCCACTGGTGCAAGCAGAATTAGTCGGATCACCCCAAAAAAATGCACATTTATCCTTCCAAAGCGTTCTTCAAATTTCGAGTCAATATCTTTAAAACTCTTTGAAATAATTAATAAAAATAAATAAAAAATAAAAATTTTTAAACTCTCTCGGAAACAAAGCAAAACAAAATAACTTCAGCAACCACCCCTTAAACTATTTCGCACTTATTTACAAACACCCTGTATGTTACTATCAATACTATAATTAAATTTATGGATAGGTAACTTTCTGGAAAAACTTTAGGTTGTGTATTTCGATGGGTTAAGATGTAATTTATTTTCTACACACCAAGATTGTAAGATAATCATCAAAGTTTTATAAAAATATTTTTAATTCATCTGAATACAGTAATGTACGACAACAGATTACTTCGTTAAGATCATTAATGAGCAAAACAAACAGTAAAGGGCCAAGTGTAGAACCCTGAGGTATTCTAGAGGTTGCTAAGTAAGTGGTGGAATCAAAAAACCGTTGTAACTAACATACTGCATTCTGTTGTGTAACTAGGACTTAATAAAATCAATAAAATCATTACAGAAACCAAAGTTTACCAGTTTATAAAGTAGAACCTTGTGTTCTATCCTATCGAGGGCCCTCGAAAAGTCTGTATAAATCACGTCCATCTGTCCTCTATTATCTAAAACTACGATTTATCACCAAGTTTACCATTATTAGATTCGTAGAACATCCAGCGAATTATATCCTATGATCTAAAAATGTGAATCGCAATAGACTTTACATATTATCTGTAATTTTTTACCGTCCATTATCTTACCAGCAATGAACGTTAACTTGTTCCCATTCAGATCGATAACTTTGTTCATATTTTCTTGTCATTTTAAAGTAATATAAAATAATACACTTTGTATCGACCGAAGAAAATACCGGAAAGAGCTACCAGCTATTTTTCATTCACCAACAAAATATAAATAATTTACTCGGCAATGGCATCAAAATTCGAAATTGGCACGACATTGTTCTACGAACAAACGGCTATGCAGTGTTGCCAACTAGTAAATATCATTAAAAAAAAGTTATAAGTAGAGCATTTTCTATAATCTCCAAACTGAAGTCCACCGAAAAATTTCGTATAACCTAAATGTGACGCAGAAGTGTTAAAATCAACCAAGAAATAGAAATTAACTAAATGTAGAGCGAGCCGAGTACGACTCTGTTAAGAGCCGCCCCTTCCGAACTCTAGATCAGTTCGGCAACCAGCAACGCACGCGGTTATATGAATAAACGGTTGAAAAATTACCTCCATAAAGATTCGTAGTTAAATAAAAGACAAATGATAAATTTGTATTGTGAAATATACACGCAGTTAAAATGTATGTACAAATATAACACTTACCTTGTATAATACATTCATAAAAAATTCTTGGCGTTAAAAGCCGCAAAAGTATCTTATATTTGCCATATAAGTACACCTGTCAAACGTAACGTGTTGGGTGAATTTTCAATCAGACTTTTCAAATGAAATGGAACGGTTGAGTTTCTCTCCAAACTGAAAAAAGCGAGACGGCATCATCCATTATCTGTTTCTTTCCTACACTATCCGCATAGATAGCAAATTTGTAACCTCCGTATTTGCCTAAAAGGATGAACTAGATGGTAAAAAAATTGTTAGAAATAGCAGGGTGGATAGAATAACAACGAGTCGTATAGGAACGTGATTGTAAGGAGGATAGACAGGAAGTAATGTCAGGAAACTCTTTTCCAACACGTCCTAAGCCGACTGGATATAAATTTGGTTATTCCATATGCTGTTTTATCATCTAAGTGATAAAATAGCGTTGATGTAAATTCGAAGCTGTAAAAAGTTTATATCTTCTTTTGAATTGTGATATAAACCTGCTCTGTCACGTTTGACGACGAAGGATATTTATTCATGGGGAGAAATGTGGAAACTTTAATTTAGAATTAGGTATTTACATAACAATAAAAATTGTAATAAGTTTGCTAAACAAACATGAGGTATTTGTTAAATTCTGCCGTAATTTTAAAGTTGATATTGTAGTGGGCAAATACCTCTATTTATTTTGGTGAGAATTTACCACTTAAAATCATTATTCTTTAGGGACATATTGAATTATTCCTATAAAATTTTGGTTCACCTCCTTGGTTACTCTTCAAATTACATTTGTGGAAAATAACAAAACATATGCCCTTTTGTTTACAAGGTAATTATTAAATACCAATTTTCACGACTCTAATACCTTCATGCCTCTTGAAAAACTCCCCCCTCTCCGTTACCACCACACATTAGATTTTTGAAAATGGTGAAACGTGTGTCTTTTTATTTTTCAAGATAAGGTCTAAAAAGCAATTTTCATGATCGAACACCTCCTAAGATATAGGAGTTTAATAACAAACTTTGATCCCTTTTTACACTCCTATAAGCAGGGTTTTCATCATCAATATTTACTGGCATTACCTACATTGAGACAAAATCAGAAAATCCTTGTATGGCATCAATGGTCTCAGTTCTTGAATTCATATATTCATTATTTATTGATATGCTCTGTCATAGGCGAAGTTGTCCAAAATTTTTGTTTGTGGATTATGAAAACAATGTACCCTCTAAAATTCTCCTCAGTGGATTATTTTGAGCTCTGTATTGATGAATGTGTTAATCAATACACTTTGTTTTATATAGATGGTGATTCAAAACTTAACCAAAAAAAATGACGGAATGTTCAATGTATCCATACAAATATCGCAGTGTAGAAGATTTCAAAATGGACACTTCGGAAATTATTTTAAAATATTTATCTACACCCAACTGGAATTTAGTTGACTGTAATAAAGTTTAAGCACGAAAAAATGAAAAGAAAATGATATAATAAAACATAATTTCACTATGCGCGCGCTTCAAAACGTGTGCTAAACTTATTATTAAACAAATAGTGAAAAAAATTGGAAAAAATTCCATTTTTTTCTTTTTTCAACACAGTTCAAAAACTATTCATTTTAGAGAAAAATTGAAGACGAAAAAATATTCGTAATGAAATTTTACACATGATATACCTATTTTCAAATAAAAAATACAATATAATTATTGCAAATATAGCAAAAACAACAAAAAAAAGTGAAAAAAATTACAATATTTTTGCGATTTTTTTAAAAGTACTTATATTATAGGTAGGATCTTCATACTTAGCCAAAAAAATCTTTTTGATATAATAAAACATCACACCAATTTTCATTAAAATCGGTCCTATAGTAGTTATAGTTATAGTTCGAGTAATAGTTTTGCAATCCAGATTTTTGAAAAAAAATTGAAATTTTTGCAAATTTAACTGAGCCTAAATTAAGACTTCTAGATACTTGAAAATTTTATCACATAAAAAAAAGCACTCGAATTTTAAAATGCGCCCAGAAAAATTGAAATACGTTAATTAGGAGAGCCGTGGTAATTGTTTAAAAATATGCGTAATTTTTGCGCTTATAAACAAATAGAATAACTTTATAAATTCATTATAATAATTTTTTAAATTATGCTTTTAAAGTACTCGGAAAGATGCTCCTTTAAAAAAAAACTTGGTGATTCGTTGATTGGTTCCAGAGTTATAGTCGATCAAAGTTGACCGGCATTTGTGGCGTAACTACGAGGTCTGGAGGGCTGTTTTTTAAACAAATACCTTTGTCATTCCGAGTACTTTCCGGGAGTGAATTTGCAAAACTTGCGCCCTCGTCCAACCCAGATAAAATGTCGGTTAAAACCATTGGACCGAGAATGAAATTCACGAAAAATGTATGGGAAGTAGTGGTGGGGGGTCGAGAGCTCGGCTACTCCGGCCGACTCGAAATTGAAATCGCGCGTTCAAAATAGCTGCCCGCTTAAAAATTTTAATTATCTTGAAAAACGTTCTGCATACAATTAAAAAATAATTATAATTTAAATAATGGAAACAACATTAAACAATTAACTATTTATTATTATTTATATTAAAATGGAAAGTTGCATTGCAAAATTGGGCTCGTTTTATTTATGAAACGTCGTCCTTGCTCATATCCCATCATATTTGTTGCAGCAACCGTAAAACAAGTAATAGAACAGGTAACTTCAACTGTTGTAATATAAGCAATAGTTGAGACAACGTCATCATTGTTGTTCAAAATTTCTTCTCAATTTTGATTTTCTGTTAAAGAGAATATTCGTCATATTCATATTTTGTTGCTTTTCCAACATCGAAAACTAACATTTCTTGCTATAAATTTATTTAGATTTTGGCGGAAGTAATTCCACTAGCAATGCTATTTATTATAATCACGTGAGAATTTGCCACACTTGCTCAAGAATTCGTTTTTCATATGTCTCATTTATTGTAATATTATTATAACTTATTTCGTGATACTATTCTATTTTTAATAACATGTATACCTAACCTTTATTTCTATTTTTCTGTTAAAATATGTATCCCTCTTTTGCAGCGAGCGTGCACTCTGCTGCGACGCCACTGGGCTCCCTGCTAAGCGGGGTGCTGATGGACCGTTGCGGTAGAAAATTAGCCCTACAGATCGCCTCCATACCCCTAATAGTGGGTTGGATCCTTATAGGGCTATCGAGAAACCACGCCGTGCTCCTGCTAGGTCGGCTGATTGCAGGAATCTCGGCAGGACTCACCGCCGCTGCAGGCCAAGTGAGTATGCATTAAAAGGGCGTCATATTCTTTAAATAGTGTTTTCCACAAAAACAAATAATTTCAAACATTTAATAACTGAATAATATAAAGCTTATCAAATAATAGGAATGATATGTCATGACCATCAAGGTTTTAGGAACTAAAATCTACGAAAATACTAACTTTTTTATATACAATTCCACATGTAAATATTCTTATAGCATTTACTTGCTTAGTCCTACATATAAAATTGTTTACTTTTATTTATAAGTACGTGAAAATAATTCTTAAAATGTGGGGTTAGGATAACAGCAAACACATGTTTTAGTTATTATTTCATTTGAGTAAATTTAAATAGTAACAATGAACAACAGAACATCAAGGATTTTATTTTTGTGCTTACTTTTGTTCTACATGTTTTACTTTTCAAGATTTCAGTACCTAAAAACGCCAGAAATTTGACTATTTCTCAGTCAGGGATATGACCAGTTTAAATTAATTAAATTATCGCTCAGGAATTTCATTAACGTAATCCATGTTTTTAACTCAAATGTATCTGATGTGCTGAATGGAAATAACAGGATCTGATAACTCAGTGGTCCTCATGGCAAAATCTAAAGAAAATATGTGACTTTGATTCGGGAGTTTATTCATATTCAGTCTAGCTTTGACCTTTAGAAACTCAAATCATAAGTTTGTTTTCTCAAATTGCGTCGTTTCAACTTTTTTTGTAATTTTTCATATCCCGCCATTGAAAGAAATAGTGTAATACCCATTTCAAAAACGAAATTCCCACTATCCACGCCATTGTACAATAACCTTTACATTTCTGCCTCTGATCTGAAGCCTCGCATCGATCAATTTATTCGGTACGTATCTAGTGGCATCCTAATGCCTGCCCTGTCGGCCTGTCGTGTCGGTGAACATTCCGACACGTTAGCCGAGCATATCAATGTCGTTTGTGCGTGTATTCAGACATTAGGGTGCCGATACGTGTCGAATAAATTGATCGATGCGAAGCTTCAGATCAAAGACAGACATGTACAATAGTAAGAGTATACAGCGTTTATTGTAGAAAAATATACACTACTTACCCCTTTTTGATTCATACTGTTGTGCAAATACTTATACGGCGCCGTATAAGGGAAGTTCTTCACAATTAACTTCACTTGTACTTCGCCAAAGATTTAATTAAATCCCCGACATTATTACAGATATGTTATCATTTCACAAGCGTATTAGAACGCGCTGATAAAATGTTGCTCGTTAATTGGGGTCACCTTGTATACCCCTTCCCAGACAGTCGCAGACATAATGGGAACAATGCATTAATTAAACACTTGAGCACACATAAGCATATAGCTCACGATGCATAACCTCACCCTATAAAATACGCCGTTAGGTTTACCATAAATTGCGGTCGGATCGTCCTAATAAAACGAGATATAGTTTTACGAGCGTTTAATACACAAAGGGCGTTCCGTTGATTTATTTCCATCAGTTTTTATTTATCACTGGAAGATAAATGCTGCATTATCGGTGGTTATACTGTTCCATTTGCTTACAAACGAATTTTATTGGGCACGGAAATGGTACGCTTGTAAATATGATTCGATCGGATTTAACATGCTCTCACTTTGATTACCCTCTGAGGGTCCAGCTTATCCCTGGCCGATTTTGTACAAAAAAAATGGGGAAACGGAAATTGTTTTTTAATTTAATTGAATGTTGATTTGATGCTCCTCGCATTTTGAGCCCCCATGACAAGTACTACCATAAAAGTGAGGATAATTGCTGGCACAATACTGAGTTAGGGTGGCTTAAATTATAAAAAAACTTTTGAGTAATATTTTGCTGAAACTATTATTGAAATCAGATCTGATATATTTCAAGTAGTTTTTTAAATATAAAGGGAAAGCTCTTTTTTTGGGGATAAATTAGATCTAAGAATTCATACGACATGAAAGGTAACTTATAAAATAGGTTAGCATTGTTAACAGCATTGCTTGTCGGTTTAAGAACATTATCCACAAATCGCTATTTACTCTCCGCGTGACGTCATAACATAGTTGAGGGTATGCGCAATATCATATCTCTTAATCTTTGTATCACGGTAAAACCCGTTGAGGTATCTGTGCCGATATATTCGACGTGTTTCGGTTGCATTGCCGTAAACAAGGCCGTACCGTAAACAAAATGCTTTTCTGCCATTTCTAAATTTGTAAACATGTATTATAAACAAATAATAAAATTACAACAAAAGTGGTAATTAATTTACGAGACAACAAAAAGTTAAAACACCATAGTTGATTTTTTTCTTCCATTAAGGGTCAGTTTTGTGTTTTATGAGACAAATATAGATTCAACTGGGAGATAAATTATCAGGAGGCCTAAATGGCCTTAATACAGGAATCTTTTGTTGACGACTTTTTGTAGCCGTTTGTAATTTGTTCGAAAATGAATGTTTTTGACAAAATTTTCGTTTTGAAACTGAAACTGAAAGAAAAACTTGGAGAGTGAATCGAGTACGACACTGTTATGAGTCGCGTCTCATGAATTCCAATAACAATTTATTGATCACGTTATAAAATGTCTGCTCCTTGTAAAATTGGAGCGGGAAAATTTAGTAAAGCGATTGGTTCGACTGAAAAGCCATCAATACACAAACTTTACCAACTTTACGATTCATTTCAGGTACTAATAGGAGAAATTTCGGAGCCCCACTTACGAGGAATGTTCTCCAGTGTCCCCTTCGCAAGCTACTCGTTCGGCATTCTTCTGATATACGCCTTAGGTACCCTCTTACCTTGGAGATACGTGGCAGGTAAATTAGTTTTACGAAGAGTTGAAACATGCGTGTCGCAAAAGAAACTGTGAAACTCGCTGAAATTGCCGAAAGACTCGCAAGAAATGCTCGGATAGTGTTACACTGAGAAACGGAAACTGTTAAAGAAACAGTTTCCTTAGTGGTAACTTTTAGACTGTTGATCTATAAAAAAATATTTTAAATATTCTTTAAAGTTTGTATATAAAAAAATATATAATGTGTCCCAGGATTATGAGAAAATGTCAATTTTTTTAAATATCTGCTTGAAATTTTTATAAATATTGCTACTTCCTTAACTTTATGTACCAAGTGTTCAAATTTTTGAAAAATTAAAAAGTGGCCCCAAGCAAAGTGCATAAATATTTTAAAATATTGAAGATATTATTCTGTAAAATAATTACCTCGTTTCATATCAATCTTGGACACAATATGGTCCTATAATTAAGCTACAAATTAATTAACAAATAATTATTAATGGAAATCTATTTCAGAAATTAAATAAAAAATTAACACCCTGTATATAAAATTAAGAAAGTAGTAATACTTTTAAGAATTAAAGGATAAGCAGAAGAAAGAATGTCATTTTCTCATAATTTTGCACTGTATATTGAAAAATGTGCATTTAATTCAACTCGTTTTTTTCAGTTAATAACACAACCACACAAAAAAAGAAAAGTTGTCTGTACTTTTCATGCGACATATGTTATCTGTAGTATATTTGCCTCCTAATCACAAATCCGGTGTCAGAATTGATCTATTAAGTCACAGGAATTTCCTAACCTTAAAAAACAGGTAAAAAATAGCAAAAATTCATGAAAAAGTGATAGGAAAAATGCAAACATTTTTTTTTCTATATTCGAATATTCATTTATATAGTTAAGAGCCCGCCGAACGTGAATTACTGGTCAGAATTGATGGTTCTTTTTGTAACCTCAAAAAAAAAAACGGGTCAATGAAGGCTAAATATAACAAATGTTCAAAAAATAACAAATTCGCGTCAAATTTGGTATACGGGGGTTTTCGGGGTCGCTGATCACGGATGGACGACCAAATTTTCAAATAATAACAGACCCCGTAGTCAGCGACCCCGAAACCCCCGTATACCAAATTTGTTACGATTCTGTTATTTTTCGAAAATTTGGTCGGCCATCTTGGATCGGCCGTCTAGAATTTTGCAAAATTGACCTCGGATCCGTCATCAGCGACCCAGAAAACCCCCGTATAACAAATTTGACGCAAATCTGTTGAATATTTGAAAATTCGTGATATCTGACCTTAATTGAACCGTTTTTTTTTTAGGTTAAAAAAGAACCATTAATTCTGACGGATTCACGTTGGGCGGGGTCTTAACTATATAAATGTACATTTGAATATAAAAAAAAATTGTATTTTTCCTAGCACTTTTTCATGAATTTTTGCTATTTTTACCTGTTTTTTGAGGTTAGGATATTCCTGTGATGTGATAGATCAATTCTGACACCGGATTCGTGATCAGAATGCAAAAACATTACGGATAACATATGTCGCATGGAAAATACAGACAACTTTTCTTTTTTTGTGTGGCTGTGTTATTAAATTAACTGCATAATTAACTGACAAAATAATTTATAGTTCTGTTTGAATGATGATGCCGTAATTTCAACAACAATGAGACAAATCTAATTCTGCTAAATTTTACTTAAGTATCTTAAAGTGTCTTCGGTACCTAGTAAAGGAATAAATTTGCCAATTTTTTTTTTAAATAAAAAATAGGCATACTTTTTTCAAGAAGATTTTTGGTTTTAAAATTGCCAGCGATATAAATCGACTAAATTACCTAGAATTTCGGAAATTATTGCAATTCAAAAGAGTAGCAATCGCATCTGAAAGATAATATTATTTTTTTAAATACACAGGATGTAACACTACAACATGTCAATAATGACGAAGCACTTTTCTCGTCAAAAATTAAGAATGTTTTCTGATATAAAGATTTGTGTTTGAGATTTAAAATTTTTTGAGATACTGTATCTCTAAATATCTTTGCAGATATTGAAACAAAATTATATGTGGAGAATACATGCATACACTGTAAAAGAATTTCACTCAAATTTCACTCAATTTTACTCAATAATGTATCAATTTCTGTTCACAACCGATTGAGTATGAGTACAAATGAGTGAAACTATTGCATCAGAAATGCTCGAGTTTTTCTCAAATCTGAGTTACTGCTAACTATCAATTGAGTGACTTTTGACTATATTCTGAGTATATAAAACATAAAACTTATTTAGAGTTGACTTTTTCTCTAACATGATTTAAATTTAACTATTATTGAGTCATTTTTTACTCAGACTTGGTTTTTAATTAACTAAATATTGAGTGCAAATATAAATCACTCATAAATGATTAATTAGGATATACAGTGTTGAAATTAATTCACTTTGCGGGGCCTCCTCCTGTCCTGGCCGAGACACGCCGCCGCCGCCGCCGGCTAAGACTTGTTCTCCTGGCGATCACGCTTTTCTGGATCATCTAACGGGCCCCTATCAACTGTGATCAAGATTACAGAAGCAATATGTAAGTGGTGCCATCTTCACGGCGCCATTCAAATTACTCGAAATTCATATACATTTAAACTCACTCAGTAATGAGGACATTTTCTGATTTAGGTACAAGTGCACCAAATACGAATTTACGTGAAGAATTTATTTAAGCAGTTCTTATAATTGAGTGAAAGTACTCAGTTTTAGTTTAAATATAATCACAAAAGAGTGAAATGGTCAAAATACCCAATTCTGAGTGAAAATGTACTCAATAATTTCACTCAGTTCAGACTCGGAACCTTTATTGCTTTCACTCACACCGATTTTTTTACAGTGTATAATGGCGATCAATGTGAAAAAACCTATGGCGAACTTTATTTTGAACTAAAACTCTATAAATGTAGAATTTATGTTCTTCAATTCACATTTCAATATGTATAACTCACAAGCTCTATAACTTTTCTAAAAATTCTAGTATATTGATAAATTTGTACAGATATATTTTTTTTAACTTAAAGGGTGTGAAACAGAAAATATCCTTAAATTTAGACGCTCGTTCATTTCTGACTCGTTGTAATGTTACGGCCTGTATATGACGCATCCACAATTTACATTATTTTATCATTTTCAGGCTTGAGTATAATACTGCCACTAGCATCTATTTTAGCCTTTTTCTTTCTCCCCGAGAGTCCAGTTTGGTTAGTGAGACATGACAAAATCGAATGTGCCAAAAAGGCATTAACTTGGCTAAGAGGCGGAAATAGCTTGCAGGTAAATAATACAGTTATAATTTAACAAAAGTTATTAACGTTGCGTATGATAATTGTCAGTTTTAATTTAAAAAAAAAGTGGATATGAATGGTGTCCCAGTTTTGATTGTACAAGGAAAAAAAAACTAACATTTTATCACCTGGCAACTACTTTATTGTGATCGCAAGCTCTGTAGTAGTTCCACCTAC
The DNA here is from genome assembly GCF_000390285.2 of Anoplophora glabripennis. Lineage (NCBI taxonomy): Eukaryota > Metazoa > Arthropoda > Insecta > Coleoptera > Cerambycidae > Anoplophora > Anoplophora glabripennis. Next base: position 490,909 of record NW_019416257.1, on the reverse strand, counting down.
ACGAAATATTGGGACAATCTGTATTAAACAGAAACCTTGATATATTGTCAGAGAGATGAATCATTTAATTCAATTTATCTGACAATTTTTAGTTTATCCTTGGTAGCAATTTCCCTTTCATTTCAACTTTAACAAGGATTTATATCCTTTTAACGATAACCACAAGAAAATATAGAATCTTGATAATATTGACCTCCAAAGAAATATCGGTTTTAATAAAGGAAGATGTATCGTTTCAAAGATGAATTCATCCTTTTAATTAAATACTAATGCAATATACGGGAAAAAAATTACGTTCCTTTGACTGGAATAAAATTATTAAATTATTATTAATTGTTGGAACTACATACCCATTATTGGTTATTTATGTCAAATTGAAACTTTGCTCATTTATTTTACAGTGTGTATCAACGAATAACTTATTTTTCTTCAACTTCCGGTCTTTGAGATGTAACACAATATATTTTCTTCAAACGGAATATCTTATATAAAGAGTGAGTCACAAATGGTGACCAAAAATGAAACCTCTTATTCTTTGGTGAATTTTAAGGGGAGTTTTTCCTATAAAGTTTTTATCTAGGACGCTTCGTTAAAAAGATACAGGGTGTTAAAATTCAAAAAATATTTTTAATTTCGTTCGTGGAAATTGAGGTATTTTTGAGCATTTACCCAAATAAAATCATTGAAAGGACGACTAATATTACTCATTTCTTTATTCGAATAAAAATAACCGAATGATTAGTGCTTGTCATGTCATCAAATAAAATCATTGAAATGACGACTAATGTTACTAATTTCTTTATTCGAATAAATAACCGAATGATTAGTGCTTGTCATGTCACCAAATAAAATCATTGAAATGACGACTAATGTTACTCATTTCTTTATTCGAATAAAAATAACCGAATGATTAGTGCTTGTCATGTCAAGTAAAAGTGTTTTTAGTTGGTTTTTTAAGTTTTTCTCGAAAATCAGGCTTTTTTCGAAAAACATAAGAGAGTAGTAATTTGTAGAAAATTGAAAGACGAATCCGAAAATATCATGATTGTTACCGTAAAGCAGTGGCATACTATTTTATTTAGAAAAATATACCAAGTTTAACGAAGTTTTTAACGAAGCATCCTAGATAAAAACTTTGTAGGAAAGAGAAAGAATACGAGGTTTCAATTTTGGTCACCATTTGTGAATCACCCTGTATTTTTCAATTTTTGAAATCTGCTTAAATTTTCTTTCAAATAATGGAAAAACCCTTGTAAAAGAGTTATTTATGGACCGATTCAATTCGTTTCTTTTTTTTTGAAGATGGAAAGTAAAAAAATATATTACATCATAATATGAATTAATTTTCAGTTATCAAAACCAATTTTTTGTTTTTATGTGTTAGATTACAATCTAACATTGACAACTTATACAGGATATCCCAGCGAAAACAAAACAGAGCGAATAAATCACTGGCAAATTATTTTTTCAAAAATTGCTGGATTTGTCTGACTTGCTGACATCCATTTATGATTCGTTGTCTTAAATCTGCTTCATTTTCTGCTGGTGTGTCATTTTTTTTAAACCTATTAGAAATTATTTTAAAATTAAATATGAACAAAAAAAATATAGGTAACTCGAAAATGATTTATTGTGTGAAGAAAATACAAGAGATCTCTTTTATTAAAAATATGACAGAAAATTAAACGCGCTATTGAATTTTTCTGAAAATCCAGTGGCGTAGTGTTCCCGAAGGTTTTAATGACAAAGCTCCCTTGAATCTCCGCCACTGTTTGACATATTTATATAGAAATATACCGAATTATTACCTTTAATTAGTTACGTCATTTCCCCAAGTTTCGTCAATCTACAACAAACAACTTCAGAGATAATGGAAAAATAGTGATATTTTTCAAAAACTTTAACGTCTTGGAAACCAGTAACTTGGTTTATTAAAACTATTGGGTCTAAAATGACCCAAAAAATCACCCCCATAATTTATACATAGACTTAGTTCACACCCTGTATTCAGGGTGTAAGAAGTTTGACTGCCATTACTTCAGCATGAGATGGAGTAATCATAAATGAACAAAAAATTGTATATTACAGGGGCGTAAGATTAATAGTCTTCAAAATACAGCGAGTATTAATATTGGGGAGTTTCATCACAACGTGACAACAGCGCTTAACATGCTGGGGCACACCACGTGTGCACGCGGCAGACTTGTCCTACGGAAAAAATGTAAACAACTATTATTGTGAATCATTTAGTAAATTTCAAGACAATTGTTTTCCAGTTTTTAAATAAATAAAATAAAATGTGTCGATTTTGTAGTACGAAAATAGTGTTGTGCTTAAATTTTAGCTCGAATTTTAGTAATTATGAATCTCTTAAAACAGAAACTTAACTTTTAATCAAATTATGTATTTGAAAAATATGTGATTAAAGTACCCAAAGATTCACGTCGTCCAAATAATCATATTTTAGGTACTTACCAAAAAGCAAAATTCAGTAATTTTTAAGCGCACAAGTACAAAACAAACTACAACATATGCTCAAAATGTCTACCACCATTTTTGATACACGAACGACACCTTCGAATCCAATTTTAGCGCACTCGCTGGAAAACATATCAAGAAAAGGAAATAGTGGTACGCAAAAAAACACTCCGACACGATCGAATCCAGATACCAACAGAATTGCGTATTGGTGATTACTGGACACCTTAGTACCTCGTGTTAATGAACCGCCGCGCTCTTGTCACATTGCTCGATATGAATTTTATCGAATTTTAAATTTATTACAAGGCTAATTATTTTTTAGAATTAAACGTAAATAAGTTCAAAAAAGTGATAAACATTGTATTTTATGTTATGCAGTTATGTCAATATTCCTTAATTAATTGAACTTTTGTACATCAAGTTGGATATTTTGATAATTTTTTTCTTGGAAATGGTTGAGTTTAGGACCCATGTCATATAAGGTTTATTTGTTTATTTTAATGTATTCTATCGTTAAAATAAAGGCAGTCAAACTTTTAACACCCTGTAGTTGGTGTTCAAATCTACTTTTAACTGTAACCAAATGTAAAATGATGTCCTACAATCGACGCAAAACTTTTATAGCTTTTGATTATAACATTGGTGAAATTCTTTCTGATTTGAGGATATACATTTTTGACTAGCTCTGCAAAATGATATCTGCCTAGAAAATAAGAATTTAACAAGAAGGAGATTAGACCGATCAAAATAACTCATTTAGAGTGAAAAAAAAGAAAATTGTTACCTGGACTTTTATAAGTGGAAATGGTAAAGGGACTTATAATAAACCTAAAAAAAATAAATGCGTGAGCAGGGGCGACGGAGGGTTGATTTGGGGGGTTGAAAAGTTATGAAAAATTGTAGCATTGGGATTTCTGGCGAAAGTTGACGTCAAACAAAATAGTATCCAATACAAAAGTTGTAGATCATGCAAAAATCTACAATTTTTGTAACAATCACTTTTTAACATAACCTCAAAATTTCCGGGAAAAATGCGAAAAACGGGTTCTTTTCTGATATTTCGTTTTTTATTTCTCATTTCCGCAAAAATAATTTAATTTTGACGAAACTTGGTGAAAGTATATCTTTATCTGTCTTAAATAACCACAAATTTTTTTAGATAAAAAAATCAAGAAGTTTCTGAGATATTCATTTTTTTCGGCCTGAAACACTTTTTTTTCAAAGAAAAATTCTACTTAAAAAAATCATCGTACAGAGTTCTGCCGGTAATCATTTTTTTCGTTTTGACATATACTTTTTGGTGAAATAAAAAAATTTGTAATCACAGTTCAAAAACATGCTCAAAAATGCAAAATAGTAAAAAATAACTTACAGCAATGAATTTTTCAGTAATTGTTGATAATTTGTTTAAATTTAAAAAAAAAATCAAAAACTGACTACACCATTCAATTGTACGGAAAAAATACAAAAAAAACTGTCTCATTGTTTGACCCAAAACTATTTTTGTACAGTATTCTATAAACATAGTGAGGTCGAATAGTGAATAAATAAAATAAATAATAATTTTTTTTCTATTTTTTTTAAATTTTGATGAATTCATAGGTATACAGTGTGTCCAAGATAAGGATGGGATAGCATTAGGATCTAGGAAACAGTAAGAGATACGGGGTGGCTTAGATTAGAAAAAAGTTGCAGTTTTTTATACCTAACAATATGCTGTTTAGAAAGTTTTAAAATTCCGGGTAGTTCCGGAGATATCCGGAAAAACCGAAATTTTGCAAAATTGTTTCATTTTTTTCTGGCTTTATTTGAAAACGAATTTTAAAATAAATTACATATTTACAATGCTACTTTTTTGAACTTCTTGATTTTTTATCTAAAAAAATGAGGTTATTTAAGACAGAGAAAGGTATACTTTGACCAAGTTTCGTCAAAATTAAATTATTTTTGCGGAAATGAGAAATAAAAAACGAAATATCAGAAAAGAACCTGTTTTCGCATTTTCGCGGAAATTTTGAGGTTATCTTAAAAAGTGACTTCTACAAAAGTTGTAGATTTTTGCATGATCTACAACTTTTGTATTGAATACTTTTTTGTTTGACGTCAACTTTAGCAATAAATCCTAATGCTGCAATTTTTCATAACTTTTCAACCTCCCAAATCAGCCCTCCGCCGCCCCTGCTCACGCATTTATTTTTTTTAGGTTTATTATAAGCCCTTTTACCATTTCCACTTATAAAAGTCCAGGTAACAATTTTTTTTCTCCAACTGTAATTTGGTTGGACTAGATGTGGTTTTCGCTATTCAACGTTTCTCTAAAGTCATGACATCTAAACTTTTTTTCTATTTCGGGAAACCTCTCATTAATGGCAATATTTTTGCAGGCAAAGATGGAGACTGAGGCGCTGATCCATCGTGTAGATCTAGACAACCAGCAACACAAAAAAACGTCGCTGCACACGCTGTTCCAACCGGAAGTAATCAAACCCTTCATCATAATAAACGTGTTCAACGTCATGCAGATCCTGTCTGGCACGTACATCATAGTATTCTACGCCGTAGACATCCTAAGCCACATCCAAGGGGGCGAAGGCCTAGATCACTTCCTCGTGGCGGTCCTAACGGCCTGCGTTCGATTTATTTTCTCCATAATCGCCAGCATCCTACTGGTCCTGATCGGCCGTAGAACCCTCGCCATGCTCTCGGGACTGGGAACTAGCATATCAGCCCTTTGTTTAGGAACGATCCTGCAGCAGAATTGCCACGGAGAGGGCTACTTGGCCGCCGTATTCGTGTTAATATACGTGGCCACCAACACGGTGGGTTTTATGATACTGCCGGGGGTGATGCTGGGGGAGTTGTTCCCCGCGAAAATAAGGGGATTAGCGGGTGGACTCACGTTCATGCTGTTCAATCTTGTTTTATTCGGCTTCGCCAAGATTTTCCCCTTCGTTAAGGGGGCGGTGGGGGTGTCCGGGGTGTTCTGGATCTTCGGCGGGGCGTCGGTGATGGCCAGTGTGTTTCTTTATTTGACTTTGCCCGAGACAAAGACGAAGACGTTGAGTCAGATCGAAGATTATTTCGCGCAGAGCAGTTTCTTTTGGATTAGGAGGGACAGGGGTTGGGAGAGGAAGATGCAACACGATGAGACTGAGAAGATGTCGCTGAAGGTTTAAGTGATCACTTCTTTAATTAGGTTTAGCTAATTTATGTTGAATACAGTGCCTACTATATTTTTTGCTCATATACGTGATTTTTTTTACTTGTGTATTTTGATGAATGTCGACCTCTTAGTATTAAGTATTATTTTGTAAGAGTGCAAGGAATGATAAAAGACTAAAATTGTATCTAGCTACAAAATTAGTAAGTCTACTTCCGTTTTGGTTGATGACTAAATAGATTAAGTAATTTATTTTGTTTATATCATAATTTTTAATAAATATTAAACTCTATATTTAGTTGTTTTCATGAACATTATAATTAACAAAAAACATAATTAGAAAAATAGACAACAAAAGGACCCCGCACTTTTCTTATGTAAAAGTGGTTTCAGTTAAATTGGCTGAAATTTTTATATGTTACAGCTCTTAACCTGTCGATCAAAAGTCTCCATTGGCACAATATCCTAAAGTTCATAGTTTTCGAGTTACGTTGACTTTAGATCAATAACTCTGTATTCGAAGGAGTAAAAATTTTATTTGATATTTTTTGTTGTTTGCGCCAAGGTGTACCACATGGAGGTTGTAAAATCGGGCCAACGCCTCTTTGGGGTGACTTTTTACCGAGTGCCCCTTACTCTCTAATCTTAGTATGTCTAGATGCATGTATTTTATTTTCATGAATGCAATATCATCAATTTCTATGTTATTATATCTGTTGAGACTATCATTAATATAGTTTAATATGGCGTCACTGGGGTAATGTATATTTTGTTGATATCGAGCAAAACCCAAATACCACAACACGCTGGCTACGTGAGCACAACAACCTATTATTCTTGCACCAGTTTTACAAGTGCAATAATATCCGAGAATGGGCTCCTCGTTTTCATCTAGTTCAGTCGCATAAGATACCCACAGCTGATGTTTCACTGCATTCCGGAAACGTGAGTAAATTCTGATCCGTAGAAAACCTGGTTCTAGAACATGTTCGTCGAATTGAAATACTTCTGTTCCTTCTATATCAAGCTTATCTTGAATGTAAGATGGAGCTAAACCGACCTGGTATACACCAATGGTTATCCTATGCAAATAATTGAGGTCAAATCTAGGAAATTCTCTAGCATGATTTTCATTAAGTTGGTTCCATATAGCATTTCTTCTAAAGAGATTTTCGACTTCAACTCGAGTTTGAACTACGTTCACATCATTAATTCTTTGACGCAATTCTCTTGCTAATGGAACAGTAGCATCCTGCATTATTAACAATTCATAAAATCTATTAATTATTGCGCCAGCTATTTTGTAAAAATCTGCGAGATGGAGCATATGAGCTGTCGGAATAATACCAGAAAAGAAACTAAAAATTGATTTAATGTGCCCATTACGCGCCTCTACGACCCACCTAGACTTCGTAACAATTCGCATTTCATTGGCACTTATACCCATAATATCATAAAACAACTACAGTTTTTCAGTGTGAAGTCACATTACCAATATTAATATAACTACAATGATTTATTATTTTTTCGGTTATCATGGAGAAAAATGACATATAGTACTTATATATGTGCTAACATGAAAATCATTTAAGGTTCAAACCCAAACTGCGAGTAGTTCTTTGTACTGTAGATATCCGTTACAACTAACCTAGTTGATGGCATAAAAACTTATTGGATTTCTATAAATTGTAATAAAAAATTAAATATTTTATTAATTATTCTTTTATGCATATTATCTGTCGCATATTAATGCAAACATTGATCAAATCAATATTTAGAGCCATGTTCACACGTACAAATAGTTTTTGAGCCACGGCAAAAAATATCAAATAACATTTTTACCCCTTCGAATACAGAGCAATTGCAATATTAAACTATATTAATGATAGTCTCAACAGATATAATAACACAGAAATTGATGATATTGGATCCATGAAAATAAAGTACATGCATCTAGACGTACTAAGATTAGTGAGAGGCAAGGGGAACTCACTTTAAAAAAGACTCTCCGATGGTGGGAGGCAAGGGGACCTTACGGTAAAAAAGCCACCACAAAGAGGTGTTGGACCGATTTTGCAACCTCCACGTGGTACACCTGGGATAATGCAAACGCAAACAACAAAAAATATCAAATAAAATTTTTACCCCTTCGAATACAGAGTTATTGCTCTAAAGTCAACGTAACTCGAAAACTATGGACTTTAGGATATTGTGCCAATGGAGACTTTTGATCGAAAGGTTAAGAGCTGTAACATATAAAAATTTCAGCCAATTTAACTGAAACCACTTTTACATAAGAAAAGTGCGGGGTCCTTTGCTGTAAACGTATTAATTTATTTAAAAAACATACTCGTATTCTAATATTAGCTCTCGCATTTTTTACTCTATCTTAAGGTATTAAAATAATTCAAATTCAAAATATTTTTCTAAAAAAATTTATTGATTCAGCAGGGGAGCAGGGGTGTGCACGGTCCACCACAGAAAACGCAATGCCCACCCCAGAAAAAAAAGATTCAATAATATTATTTTTCTCATATCGAAGTCTCTGCCTGCGCCACCTTTTTTTAAGTATCAAATGAAAGAGTGCTTAGTATTTGAAATATCTCCTAACTGATGATGTTACGGCAAAAGCTACTTTATGGGCTATATTCCCCTATAGTCCAGGAAATATACCGGGTGATTCAGTTTGATATTCGCGGCTTTGTATCTCTTTTATTTTAACAAATACCTATAACAAACCCTATATATTTTTAAATCGCCGCTCAAACTCTATCAAATGACATTATCAGATCGTCTCCATGGTAACATGTGTCAAAATTGCTATAGTCAATTGTTTTTCTTCAAATGGCGCACTATATATTTTTTTTATCAATTCTGGAAGATATTTTTTTTCTGCGTTCATCTATATAAGGAAGTCTATAGTTTCATTAGAAATATTGCTAGAAAAACATCAAAAAAGATGAACCCTACTTTCATTAGCGTTATTCTGAAAAATTATAGCCAGCTGCGGAAACAACTGAATTTTAACGTTTCTAAATATCGGTTTGTCAAAATAATTGACATTTTGTACTTACCTATTATATCTATAACTAATAATTATAACATGAATACTTACAGTAACCAAGAAAAGCTAGATATGATTTTAATTTATGGAAAAGGCTGAAAGAACGCTAAAGCTGTCAGGTATTTATAGGTGCCAACATCGTTTCCCGCAGAGACAACTTCCATCAGAAAAATTTTTCAAAAAGTTAGCCAGAAATTTGGCGGCAGATGGAAGTTCTCAAAAGAAAAGAAGAGTTTTTAAACTCAGAAGGGCAAGAGATGAAGAACATTCCATAAAGATTTTAAATGACCTGCTAGATCTCCGGGTCTCACCCCTACAGATTTCTTTCTTTGGTCTTACCTAAATGATATTTATCTTAAAAACATAATAAGAGTAGAATGTCGGAGATTAAATGAAGAAACAGTAGAATGTGTTTGTAGAGAGGGACAGAGCTATTCTGTGTTTGGAAGCAAATGGAGGTCATTTTGAACATTTGAAATAAGCATTGTTTTAAACTGTTATATTATTATCGTGTTAAAATTAAAATATGTTACTTTAAAAAACATAATAACTTGTTTCCGCAGCTGGTTATCATTTTTTAGAATAAAGTTACGAAAAGCAGGGTTCATATTCTTTGCTGTTTTTCTAGCAATATTTCTAATGAAACTATAGACTTCCTTACATAGCTCAACGCAGAAAAGAATATCTTGCAGAATTGATAAAAAAATATATAGTGTGCCATTTGAATAAAAACAGTTGACTGTAGCAACTTTGACATATGTTACCATGGAGACGATCTAATAATGTCATTTGATAGAGTTCGAACGGCGATTTAAAAATATATAGGGTTTGTTATAGGTATTTGTTAAAATAAAAGAGATACAAGGCCGCGAATACCAAACTGAATCACTCGGTAGAGTTGAACGCGACTTTTTGTTTCGCCAAGCTGAATTTATCACTATAGATGCTAAATATTATGTACAATAACATATTAGTTTCCACAGTCATAAAAATGAGGGGAAGATTGTTTACAGGGTGGTTAATTGTACAATTTTTACGTAAATTCACGTTTTTCGCTTATAACTTTTTTAACAGTAAAGAATTTTTTTCGTCTTTAAAAGACCTACAAAACTAAAAAATTTATAAATAGAAGAAGTTTATTTATGCCTTTTGAATTAAACATTTATAAACTGCGTTATTATTACCAGAACGTTTTGACATCGCATTCTCTCATTCCTTATCACTGTCTAATAATTCCCACGAAGTCTGGAATCGGTAAGTTGAATAGTTTACAAGTTATGGCCTTATAAACAAATTAACTAATTATTAGTTTGGACGATCCCGAGGATCTTCCACAATCGCACTGATTTTTTTCATGGAAGATTTCATAATAATACATTGAAATCTATCATTTTTTTTTTAATTTCAAATTTGCAACCTGGAATTTTTTTTATTTTTTAGCCTTAGTTGCAAAATTAAATATATGACGCACGAGCGTGATATAGTTATATATTATTGCATATTCGGAAAGCTTATGAAAAGAGCTTTAAGTTAAAAAAAAATCGTCAACATTAGTTGAAAAACAACGGAGTTACAGATTGTCAAATATATGAATTTCCTTTATTTAACGGCAGGACTATGAATATTATCGTCATTTTCTTCGGACTCGCTGTCGTTCGTTTCCCCCACCCTTCCGCCGCGCCACGGCTCGCCGAAAATCAAGCGAGCCACTAACTTTTGACAATATTTCTTATGCACTTAACATACTTCCACAAATAAAAAATTTTTACCTGGGAAAGTACTCGGGTTGCCGGTTATGACAGTATTTTTTTTTGCTGCTAACAACCTAATTTGTTTAACAATCGGCCTTCAACTTTGACAGTCTAAATTACACCAGCAATATCTAGTAAACAACTAGTTATAAATAATTATTCAAAATACAAACTAAAAATGATATGACTAAATGTAATCGACAATAAACAATTTTAAGTGAGGCAAATTCATCTCCAAAATGCTTATAGTTTTGTCTTTTCGTCCTGAAAAATTCACTAAGTATTGGGAGAGTCCTATATGCAAAAAAAATTATTCAAATCGCACAGTCCAGGCAAATGTTACAGCACTGTTCTAAGTCAAACTTGAACACACTATGCACATACATATAAAGTATAATAATTACTTATTACCTATTTCTGGTAGATTTAATGTGGGAACTGCATTTTTTGCTAATTTGCGGACTACGTTTTTGTTGGAAATTAAAAAATGTTCTTCAAAGTGATTAGAACATATTATACGTGAAAATTTTGATGGTATCCAATCCTGTTATTTAAAAGCTTTCATCTATCTTTACTTTAGTCAACATCCTTTGGAAATCTATAAAAATTAAAATATTAAATTCGCAAAATCGAAGCAAATATAAAAATTTGGTAATTATTTATTTTACCATAAAATCAAATTTTGACAACCCCCCTTTTCCAAGGTGCTGAACATGAATTTGAAATTATCACATTAGTTTTCAGCTCGTTCAAAATTACGGGAATTAGAAAAATTTCATATAAATTAGAGACTTTTATGTTACAATCATTTATTCATTATTTTATTAACAATTTATAATAATATCACGCTTACCATTACACTACGTGTGCGAACAAAATTATAAAGTCAATACTGGAATACTCTGACCTTAACCAAGAAATTGCGTATATAATGGGTCAAATTTACTTTTTATATATTGCTTATTTTTCTTATCTAGAGAAGGAAACTTTTCGGCTCTCTTCACCAACTTGTTCACTTCTATTTATACAATGTCCTAAAATACATTTGCCCATGAAAAAATAACTAATTATTGAAATCAAAGCGACACGTACAATACAACTCAAGTTTCCAGATACGACTGATGCTGGGCTACCGACTAGGCTCCCAACTCCCTTCATCATAACTCAGTTTAATTGACGGCCTGCCAACGTCAAAACTTGCTGGTAAGCGGCACCCCTTACTTTGACTTATTCGATAACGTAGCTTATAAAGTCAATGGTAACTTGTACATAAATCAAGGTTTCCAATCAAATTCTAAATACCTACTCTTTACTGTCATTTATCACTATATAGTAACCGTCAAATTCGCTGTCACTGTCATTTAAAAATTTAATACCTACTTAAAAGTCGTTTATCAACAAAATAAAGAAACGCATTAAAAATGGCTTGTCAGAAGAAAACCGTCCCTTCCGGTAAGTACATCAAATCCGTATTCGCAAGGAGCATTTTCGATTCTAGAGGGAACCCAACGGTTGAGGTGGATCTCATCACGGATCTGGGACTGTTCAGGGCTGCCGTACCCTCTGGTGCTAGTACAGGTAAAAAATTTAAAACATAAATAGGCACCTAACTTTACAAAGCTTTTTAAGTTAATCCAAACAAGTGGAAAAGCGTTTTTTTTTTTTGTTTGGTAGACTATTTTCAAAATTCTGTTGTACTAAACTTACATAAAACCACGAAAGGCTTAGACTTACAGGAGTGTAATGTTCCTGTTTCATCAATTTGTAAGTCTTTAATTTGGTATGCTTAAAATATGGGTTTATTGCTATTTTCAATTATGTAGGTAAGTCAAAACTAAACAGTTCTTTGAAAATTTCCTACTATTTTTCAGTGGTATCTATATCGTACAACAAAATTTCATGCGAATGCTATTTCTGCTATTTAGCAAAAATACATTCTGAACCAGCCTTAAATCTAATTCATCCATTCGCCATTTAAGGGGTGCACGAAGCCTTAGAACTACGAGACGACATACAGTCGGAATACCTGGGTAAGGGTGTGTCCAAAGCCGTAGACAACGTGAACAACGCCATCGGTCCCGAGCTGATCAAGCAAGACTTCGACGTGACGCAACAGGAGAAGATCGACCAGTTCATGATTGATCTAGATGGCACGGAAAACAAGTCAAAATTCGGAGCCAACGCGATCCTTGGCATCTCCCTGGCCGTTTGTAAGGCTGGAGCTGCGAAAAGGGGTCTCCCCCTGTACAGGCATATCGCGGATTTAGCTGGGAACAAGAACCTAGTGTTGCCGGTGCCGGCTTTCAATGTGATCAACGGCGGGTCACATGCAGGGAATAAGTTGGCCATGCAGGTTGGAGCAAGGTCTTAATAATAATAAAACATAAGCGCATAAGTTTTTTACAAATACAAGTATCAAAATAGAGGTAGCGCCATCATATATCAGCGATATATTTAAAAATATCCACAAACTTTCAACTAATGTAAAGCAAATAAAGAATGCATTTGTCAATTGTTTAGGACTTAGAAAAGGTATGATATATAAAGTCAGTCTGAAATTTAAAGAGAAATGCACAATAAAAAGAGAAATAAAAAGAGAAATAAAGAGAAATGCACAATAAAAATAGAAGCAAAAAGTTGCTTTTTATTGTAGGGAGCTCTATCTGGGTGGCTGTTTCAGGAAGACACACTATATTTTTCTCTAAAACTTGATTTTTCCATAAAGGCATCAATCTTAACAATGCTTCTTTTTCGCACATAACCATAAGCCTAAGATAAGAAGTAAGAACTAAGAACACTGAACACTTTACTCCAGATCTCCTCTTCTTCTTCTTCTTATTCGAATAAGTAAGTCGCGCGGGATTTTTTAAATATTTGAAACGGGTTACTTACCTTATTAAAAATTAAAAATAAAAATATTGTTAAACAAAAGTTTTTAACAATATTTTTTCTAAAGCGATTCAGAAGGAAGTTATGGAACGTTCAATCTTAAGTGCGACACACTGTATATTATATTATATACAGGGTGTCCGGTAAGTACCTTCTAATCTCTCGGGAGTGTATAGGGGAGGTCAAAATAAAACTAGTCCTTCCTATATTTTTTTTTCCTAATGTGCCCCCTAACGGAGTTATGGGGGGTCAAAGGGGTACCTAGAAATTAACGTTTAGGGTTATAACTTTGAAACCACCCTGTATATTTTAATAAAATTTTCGTACGTTGTATTACACATGGAGCTCTACGATTTGATGCTAAAATCAACTTTTTGCTATTATCAGGTGTCCAGAAACGGACTGGCCCTATCACAATTTTTCTCAAAATTTTGACAGAAGTAATTTTATCAAACTGAAAATATTATTATTAGATACTCTGAAGGTTTTTCTTTAAAAATGGTACTCTTTATTTATTTCGAAAAAATGAACGGTTTGCGAGATAAATCGG
>NW_019416257.1:368147-476549 GCF_000390285.2 Anoplophora glabripennis | reverse complement strand
GAGAAAAATTGTGATAGGGCCAGTCCGTTTCTGGACACCTGATAATAGCAAAAAGTTGATTTTAGCATCAAATCGTAGAGCTCCATGTGTAATACAACGTACGAAAATTTTATTAAAATATACAGGGTGGTTTCAAAGTTATAACCCTAAACGTTAATTTCTAGGTACCCCTTTGACCCCCCATAACTCCGTTAGGGGGCACATTAGGAAAATAAATATAGGAAGGACTAGTTTTATTTCGACCACCCCTATACACTCCCGAGAGATTAGGAGGTACTTACCGGACACCCTGTATATTTATTTATTGGAATCGACATTTCAGGAATTCATGATTTTGCCCACGGGAGCCTCTTCCTTCAGGGAAGCTATGAAGATGGGCGCCGAAACTTACCAACACCTGAAGAAAGTCATCAAAGACAAGTTCGGATTAGATGCAACCGCTGTAGGAGATGAGGGTGGTTTCGCACCTAACATCCAAAACAACAAAGAGGCCCTTGGCCTCATCAACGACGCCATCGCCAAAGCCGGATACACCGGAAGGATCGAAATTGGAATGGACGTCGCTGCCTCAGAATTTTACAAAGATGGTAAAGTATTTACATTGATGATAACTTAGATTCCGACTCCGACCATAAGAATATTCCTGATGGATGGGTTTTTTCATTTCTTAATAGTTTTTAAGAACTATTTATTTTTGCTTGGAAGTAGGGTATATCTTATAATATGTGACAAGTCTGTGTAAGTATCTCCATAAGGACATTCATTGAAGTTCATCTGGATCTTGATTTTAACTCTACAAATCCTTAGAACTTCAGGAAAATTCCACAGATAGTAGCACGAAGTGACTGTGCTCGGGAATGTGAAAAACAGATAGGTACCAGCGTATATTCCATGATAATTTTGGTTTTTGAAAAGGGGCGTTTGCGACACTTTAAAGAATTACAATTTAATTTCATGTTCATTATTCTGGTTATATTATGAATTATAATATGTGACTGCAAATTTGCTAGTTATTAAAATAATTCTATTGAAATTTGCCATAGGTCTTTACGACATGGATTTCAAAAATCCCAAATCGGACAAAAAGAACTGGTTAAAATCTGACAAGCTGTTCCAAGTCTACCAAGACTTCATAAAAGACTTCCCAATGGTATCAATAGAGGACCCGTTCGATCAAGATGACTGGGATGCTTGGAGCAACATGTTGTCCAACGTTAACATTCAAATAGTCGGCGATGATCTTACAGTGACTAACCCGAA
Source organism: Anoplophora glabripennis (assembly GCF_000390285.2). Taxonomy (NCBI): domain Eukaryota; kingdom Metazoa; phylum Arthropoda; class Insecta; order Coleoptera; family Cerambycidae; genus Anoplophora; species Anoplophora glabripennis. Next base: position 475,289 of record NW_019416257.1, on the reverse strand, counting down.
ACGTATTGATATGGCTGTAGAAAAAAAAGCATGTAACTGTTTGCTTCTGAAAGTCAATCAAATTGGTAAGTTTTAACACAATTCAAATATATATAGTTGTTTATTATGTCGACGGNTTACAGTGACTAACCCGAAACGTATTGATATGGCTGTAGAAAAAAAAGCATGTAACTGTTTGCTTCTGAAAGTCAATCAAATTGGTAAGTTTTAACACAATTCAAATATATATAGTTGTTTATTATGTCGACGGACAAATTGGCGCTCAACGTGGGGCAACGGAGTAGTTTCTTTCAACCGCAAAGAAAATGGAAATGTTCATTTCTAAAAGAGAAAATATATAAATATTTTTAAATGTTTTTGGTGAAGGAATTAGTTAATTTAAACAAGGATTTTTTCTTATCTCAATTTACGTGTATGACGTTACTAAGCGAACAATTAGGAAAATCACTAAATGTCTGTTATACTAAAGGATAAGAGAGTTCGTTTTTTTTTTATTTTGAAGGAAATAATTCAAGGATAACGGGAAAAATATAATCTGCCGATTTCCACAAGCCGAAGTAACAAAAATCGTTAATAAAGTTTTGCGCGTGCAGCTGCAGGGAAATACACGTCGTGTTGAAACTCCGTCAGGAAACTCCATGAGGTGATTTTACGGATTAAAATAATAGCAGTATGTAATGAAATTTTTTTTCGGATTGTCAATTGTTTGCAAGTTACAGCTTGTCGAAGTTCATTTTTTTTATTTTTTTATTTAAATAACTTATTTAATTCATGTTCGATTAGTCTCTCATTTGGCACACCCACTAAGTAGATGAAGCTCTATTGGACCAGTCAGAGAAAAGTTTCATTATGCGCCGCTAGAGGGCACTTTACCTAGAATTCAAAATTTGTTTGGTTCATAACTTTTTCTCTTGCTAGACATCACAGAAATTTAAACATTATTGAAAAGAGAAACAATATCAGAAAAAAAGATGTACTTTTGTTCATGCCGATAAATGTAACCGCTTACCAGGAAATCTCTATTAATGTGTTATTAAACATCAAATTTTGATCATTCTTTCTGTAATTATGTACAGGGTGTCCCGAAGTTAATGCAACAAAACTCGGTCACAGATTCTTAAGACAAATTTAGGGGACCCGTATTTTTTATTTTTGCCAAGTGGCCCCCCTCTTTCGGAGTTAGAGCCCCCTGAAGTCCGCCCCTAAGAATAATATTTTTTTAATATCTCTGAAACACTAAATTTGGTACACAGGGGTTTTATGACATGTGGAATATTAATTTTGTAAAGTTATTACCCGTCAGGAAAACGATAAAAAACTAAATATATAGTTTTTTTTAACCTCGACCATATTTTTTTTTACGTCTTAATCATTTGTAATTTTATCAGAGAAAGAGATTACCGAAAGTATATATTATATGTGCTTATATGTATTATAATTAAAAGAAATAGATTTACGTGTGCAGAAAATAAAATAAAAAACTTTTTTTATAAATTTCAACAAAATTTATTATTTGTATGCTATTTTCCGTGCTTTTTATTGGTCACATTCAGTGATTTAAAAAAAAAAACGTCAAACCGTCAGATTAAGAAAACCCCTCCAAATAATCCTCAGATTATGGATCAGCACGACCAGGGCATCAAGCTGAACCGTCTATATGAAAATCTGACGCGCTCGAGTATTTCAAAATGGCGATTTTTTTTGTATTTTCAAAAAGCTGCCACGAGATTTCGTCACATCCGAATCGTCAGTCTTTTGAATAGGAGCTTCGTTCGGGTTCACTTAACATCCCCTCTGAATATCTAACGCGCTCCAGAAATTTTTTTTTCCCCATTTTTAACCTTTCCATATGACCGCCCCCACCATCCAAATCGGCAGATTAACATATCTCCGTTAACGGAGACACGTAGGGCATGTACACTATCGATATCTGACGCGCTCGAGTATTTCCATGTGACTGTTTTTTTTTTACATTTTTGAAAGCCTGTAGGCGCTCCCCCCCACCGGTGAAAGGGTATACATCATATAACCTTTTTTTCTTTCTACCATCTAATCTTCAAAATCCATTCGGTCCCCACGCTCGAGTAAATCCCCGTTTAGCATCGTGGACTCCCCTACTATAATGCGCATGCTCGGGAAGAATATCCTCACACGCAGGTGAGATCTTGTTGATATGTCATCGCTGTCATCATTAGCGTATTTTCTCTTCTTTTTTTAATCTTAGCATTTTCTGTTTCTACTAAATATTTTTTTTTGTTTTTCTTGGTGCTTTGCTGTGTCAGTGTGTTTATCGAGTGTTTTTTCTTCAAGTGGTTTATTATAGATCGTCCTCTTAACCATAACCATAACCTTTTATTGAATATAATCTGTTTCAAGGCTATTTATTTATTCATTTACATGAAATTATCTTTAATGCGCATGCTCAGTATCACTGATATAACTTTAATTTATTAATTACTATAAAAGTCAATATTGTGTTCTATAAATTTATAATGTAAATATATAAATTCTATAACTCTTTTAGTTTGTCACTTTTAGGGTTTGAAACTTAAACTTAAATATTTCTAATACTGCCAGAATATCACGATATTTAAGGTTATGACAAAGAAGAAATTTTTTTGGCACTCATATCGAAAGTACAGTAAGTCGAAAATTGATTTAGAAAAAATACTGAGAAATTATTCATGACAATGTATACTATGGGGTTGCCTATTATTTGGCGTATATGACGTCACTACTAAAAAAAAGTCTATTGCTGACATTGCCCAGAGTTTTAGGGGAAGTTAGGGGAAGTGCCACAACACAGAAATAATTCGTCGTTTAAACTGTTAGAATAGGGCAATAAAAGTAATAAATATTATAAACAATAATGATAAATTTGTAATTAGTCAGATCTGAGACCATCGATCGCAGTGCCCTCTGGATTCTAACGTCAAAATTACAAACTCAATGTCGCGTACGTTCGCGTAACTGTTAATGATTTCTGCACCAGTTCTTAGATAGAATTCTATAAATTCAATGATTTTACGTCTTCCAGTAGAGGTCGCCACGGTCGCTTCAATAATTGAAGGAAACCTTCGGTATAGAAACTAGAAACCTTTTATTGCCAGATTGAGCGATTTGTCATAGATTACACGATTTTTCACGTCTTCCAGTAGAGGTCGCTTCAATAATTGAAGGAAACTTCGCTCTTAGAAACTTTTTATTGCCAGATTGACCGATTTGTCGCAGATTACACGATTTTTCGTAAAAATTTGATAATTTGATAACTAGAAATTTAACACTTTATTGGTTTGATGATATTTGCCAAAATGACTTTTTTAGTGTCATTCTAGAAAATCCAATAAATCCGGGATCGATCCAATAAAACGCACCTAATGATACTGATGAGCGCATGTTGCCACTATAATAAACCAAAATGTCCTAAAAGTTATTTTTGGCGTCATATTTGAAATTTCCGCTTAATGACGTCACAACGCAGATTTCTAGCTTAAATGAGGTCAAAATGAAAACAAAAAATAAAAAATTGTCATTTTTTAAACTATTTTCATTTTGTGTACTAAAAAGTTAGAAAACCTCTAATTATATTGCATATAGTTAAAAAAATTAAGTGAACATTTTGAAATATATTTTTACAGGCACAGTCACTGAGTCTATAAAAGCCCATTCACTGGCTAAATCGAATGGTTGGGGAACGATGGTTTCTCACCGATCAGGCGAAACGGAAGACACCTTTATAGCGGATTTAGTGGTGGGATTATCCACTGGACAAATAAAAACTGGAGCTCCTTGCCGATCTGAACGACTGGCCAAGTACAATCAGATTCTGAGAATTGAGGAGGAGCTTTGCGCACAGGCTCGCTATGCTGGAAAAGCCTTCAGAAAACCATTGTAAAGCTATCTTACCTCGTTTATATCATTTTTGTTCCGCTAAATAAAAGAAACATTTAATTATATGTAAAACTTTATTGTATCAAAAATGGAAACAGTACTTTTATCAGCAACAGATTTATTTAAAATGCTTTGACGTGAGCCCCAGCTCTTATGGTACCCCCAGACAACTTTTTCTGGCACATCTCGTTGGATATTCTAGTTGCCGTTTCTAAGTACTTACTGAAGATTTCTGTGAGTTTTTCACATTCCTAAAATTTTACTTTATATGCTACCACATTCTAACGGACTGAAGCAAAGACTTACCTTGAGATACGGTTTATCAAGAGACTGTGTATTTTGTATCTCTAATTCACGGATCAAATTTCGTATGGCGTAAACCGGAAGGCAAAACGGTAAGGCGGATGGCACTAAAGGCTTGTCGAAACCGTAAAATTCTTTGCCGTAACCTAGAGCGGCGAGCAGGTACTCGTTAACTAATTCGATCGCTTCCTCTAGCCTTCCAGAACTGTGTAGCAGTCTGAGCAGTTCCGGTGCATTTCTGAGCTGTAAAAATAAGACATTCTGTGACGTTATTATTAATTCGTATCATTTCACAAGCTAGTTCTTACCTTGTAAGACGCTAGAAGCCATTGCGGTACATAAATCCTCATCTGAATTATTTTTTTACAAACCACGTAATGTAACGTAGTCATATTCGGTTCTTCATATTTTTCTAAATATTCCTGCAACAACTGCCACACAACGTCAGCGGCGCTGTCTCTATTAACAGGAAGGTCTGAAATAGGAAAAAAATAAACGATCCCTAATAATTAACTGGTACGTTCGACCTACCTTGTAAGTCATTTTCGACCAACCAATTCCACGCGCTAGGATGCTCTTGTTCGGTAAGTAAAATGCAATGTTTTGTGAGCGTTTCGAAGATGCTGTTGTAAGGCAAATTGAAAGTGGTGCAGATATCTAGCGATGTTTTGAACAAACCGGAGTTGTTGAGGAGTGTCACCAGTTCCACAGGCGCTACAATTTTTTTAAATTAAAGTCATCAGATTCTCGTAAACGTCTAAGGATATCTTACATGTTATATTCGTCGGAGAAGTTGCGTCAAATCGGGCCAATTTTAGTTTGGCGGAAGCAAAAACGAGGTCCTTTCGGATCGTATTTATATTTATGACCTCCACCTGTTTTCGTAATCTTAAAACTTGAAGTTCCTTAAAAAAATAAATAGAAGCTACAGCATTGAAATAATAAATACATTTCTAGGATGTATCCCACTTCTGCTATGAGATATATAAACAACTTCACGTTCTTCATCTTTGGAATTTCAGTAATACCAACAATTGATTACTGTTAGTTTGACTAAACAATGGTACCTACAACTATTTTTGTACTGAACCAAATTTAGTACAACTGGGCCTTATCAGTTTTGCCTATTACCTTTTTTACTGAACTATATAAAACTAATAGAGTGGCAGAGAGTGAAACTGCCAATGAAAATAATTTTATAAAAAAACATATTGCGTTTGTATGCCTTTGTGACATGTTCTTTTAAAGCCACCATATTTTTTTGTCTATGCAGATGAAGTACATAAATATTTTTTTCTAGTGTTGTTACTATATACTTTTTAAAACAAAGATTTATCAATAACCTCTGACTGTGAACTAATTTAGATGAATTACATTATTAATCCACCTGATGTGATATGACAAAAGGGTACTAGACATGCAATAAACGCCCAATATTAATTTTGTGAAATGAGAATTACTGAATATGTCACTATTTCATTTTATAAAATTTTGGTTTGCTGTTTATTGGTTTATAAAAATGTTTAACAATACGGTAAATAATTTCGCAACTTTCTACAAGAAGCATGTTTTAACTGAAATCGAAATAGAATTTGTATAGTGCAGTGTTGTTTTATCAAGTTTAATTTTAAAGTAGTATTTAATGAAACGTTTTGTGACTCTACTGAAGTGTGTGTGAAAGTTATTTATTTTAGTGTTTTGTGATGATATGATGTGTTTGTGTGTCTTCATTGTTAAATGTATGTGATATTCTGAAAAAAACATGGATATAAATATAAAGATGAGATGCATGTCATAGTTTCAAACTGGGCATGCACTTGTGGCAAGTGAGGTATAAAAATTGGTAAATTGAGAAAAATAAACTTTGGAAAAAAATTAAAGGAGCGAAAAAATGTCTAAATTTTTTTATTGATTTTTTCTTTGTGTATAATGGTCGTATTGAGAAAAAAAAGCATCTTGAAGCTTGCAGATTTTAGTTCTGAAATCTTGATGAAAAATTTTTTTGAATATCACTCATGGTCATGGGCTCAGCAAATTTTTTTCTGGCTTAACAATGCCGGGGTCATTTATCCTGTTTTATTAGCCTTAATTTGTTTTCTTTTTTCTGTACGATTATTTCTCATTGAGATATCGGCTATTGAGTGAAGAGTCCCTTTTTTTCTTGATCATCGATATCTCATGGACGAATGATCGTACAGCGAATGAAAGGTGGGTTTTAGAGACCTGAATCAATCCTCTTCAAGAGCCTTTTGGTAGGTTTGATAATTTTTTTTATACTCGGTATTAATTTCAAAAGGTGTAAAAAAAATACTTTTTTTGCTGTTTTTGGAAAATCAACGACTACTTTGCAAATTTTGTGAAAAGTACCAATGTTTGTAGGTTATTTTTTAAATCAATACATCACTATGAGAGCTGTAAATTCTGAATTCAATCGGTCGAACTGTTTCCCTTTCCTGAATCATCAAAGTTTTACAAAAAATTAAAGGAGGTTTATTGCTCCTTGAACATGGAGCACATGGAACAATTTTTTCTCGACATTTGAAGTATTCAATGTAAAATTGTAAAAAAGAGGACGCAAAAAAATTTTAAAAAATTTTGAAAAATTTGACTTAATTTTGTTTTTTTTTTCTTTATTTGATGAGTATTTAAGACGAAATTGTAAGAAAAATAACCCAAAAATTGGCGGATCTGTTTTGAGGTCAAATCTAATTATGTATTTAAAAATTAAAAAAAGTGTTAACTTTAAAAATTTAGTGTGGCCGTCCTAATCAAACGATTTCAATTTTTCAAAAACCATTTGAAAGGTTGAGCTGTCTTTTCTATGTGAAAAAATTTTCAAGTATCTAGATGCTTTATTTGAGGCTGTGCAACATTTTGAAAATTCGAAAAAAATTAAAAAAAAAATTATTTTGTGAAAACTATTGAACCGATTTTAATGAAATTTGGTGTGTTGTTTTATTATACTATAAAGTTTTTTTACCAAAATTAGAATGCCCTCGAAGCAATTAAGATAATTGTAAAAAATTATCCAAGGAACTTGATTTTTTTGCCTTTTTTTCATCAATTATTGCTATTTTGTAATATCGGTAATAAATTTAAACATTTTTAATTTACAGCATATTGTGCAAAATTCAATTCTAAAACTTTTTTCCTTTTCAATATTCTTCCAAAATGCATAGGTTCCAAGATATAAGTAAAAAACTCAAATAAAATAGGTATTTTTAAAAAATTTTTAAAGATATTTGCAATTTTGAAAATGTTCCGGACCTTGCCCAGATCTAGGGATCTACACTTTTATTATGTGAGTTGTACTGAAGGTATTCCAGCAAAAATTAGTTTGCCCCCTCTTACATCCAAGTGGGATATTTCGACAAATCCGCCTTGGTCTAGAAAGGAAAACGGTTCGACCGATCGAATTCAAAATTTACAGGTCTCAGAGGCATGTACTAAACTAAAAAAAACCTACAAACCTTGGTACTTCTTGCAATATTTGCAAAGTAGTCGTTGATTTTCCAAAACAGCAGAAAAAGTTATAGTATACAGGCCCACATACAAAGAAAAAAATGATTACCAGCAAGCTGTAACTTTGCGTGCAGCTTAAGTTTGACGAGTCTCCCAAGATTTGACTACTAGGAAAATTCAACAGTGGTAAGTTTTCCCGAGATTTTCAGGAAAACATGTCAATCTGGCATAGACATGGAATGTTATGACCAGCACTTTTTTTTAGTTTAAATGAAAGATATATTCTTTTTAAACCACCCCAAAAAATTTGTCCGACAAAAATGTTGGGTATTTTGAGTTTGTCCACCACCCCAAATATGTCGATTTGGTGACATTGTGGTTGGTGACAACCAGCAAGCTGATTTTTCTGGAAGGGTTTGGTAACAAGATTTGAAATGAAAGTATCTTATTGTCCGACGCCCCGAAGATGTCGATTTAACGACAACATGGTGATAACCAGCTGTCGGACATAAGCCTATATCAGTCTTACTGACAGAATTTGAGAAAACAAACATAATATAAATAGTAGCTTTGTTGAAAATTACGTCCCTCATAAAACCTATAATATCCCACTTCTGATATCATGGTAGAGTATTTTGGTAATTTTTAAGTGAATAATTTTAAAACAATTGAATATTCAATCTATTTCGTGTAATATACTGAAGAAACAAACATTTTTACGTAGTAAATTCAACATAAAAAGTGGGTACTACCTTATTTGATCCGGCGACAGGTTCCAAGACGACTTCCTCCACTTCCTCCTCGGGATCCGCAGGCCTAACGACCCAAGCAAACTCAGGCTTGCACAGCTGCAAAACGTTTTTGGCCGCCAGGTAACATTTCACTTGTTTCTCTAATGCGTCCGCTGTATTGAGGTGCAACAATCGAAAGGCTTGTTCGTACATCACCGAAGCGGCTGTAATTTGAAATATAGTAAGTCGATTTTCAGATTTTATACGATTTGTCATACCCAGCCTGTGTGAAAGAGGTCCTCTCTTAATCTGATAAGAATACAGGAAATCGTAGAAGACATTATTAACACCATCGGTAGCCCGAGCTCTCGTCAGTAATATGTTCGTGAAGAATTCGTCCATACTCCCGTAAGTGAAATTTAATAGGATGTCTAGTTTTTTTTCATCTAACAAAGTTTTTACGAGGTCTCTTAGATTGTCTTTCTTGCGTTCGGCGTCTGGGTTGGAATTTAGCGATTCGAACGCCAATTTATAGTGTTTCAGAGCAAGGTGGTGCTTGAATTTGATTGAATATAATGTAGCCTGAAAGAAAGGATATAAATAACAAATTAGCTATAAAGAAAGAGCCATACCGAGAGAGGATTATCAGGTTCAACAATGCTTAGTGCCGTATTGGCCATATTTATAGCGCAATCTCTCGCTTTGTGCAGTTCCAACAATTGAATAACCTAAAAATAAACGGTTACGATTATGATTCGCTATCGGAAATCGATCTAGTCTACCTTTAAGTAATAGTTTATGTAGGCTTTAGTGGGATTATCTTCCGAGGTTCTCAGTATTCTCTGCTCCAAAAACGAGTCGCTAAAGATTCCTTTCGCAGCTGCTTGGAACAACTCCTGCGCTTTGTAGTTCTCTCCGCTGGTCAAGAATGACGCCGCTAGCAGGAAACTTCCTAAAAAAATTTACTCGCTGTCTTTGCCACTTGTTACACATAAACTGGAAACTTACTTGTACAGCTGTTCCACTCGCACCAGTTGCTCAAAAGTCGCACGTACTGTTGCAGCCACAAGTGCTGACCGCTGCTTAATAACCACTCCGCTAGAACGGTACCTCCGCTAATCGGCCATCTTTATTGTTAAAAGTTAAGGAACATGAATAGAATACGTTTAAAAAATTGTAAACTGATTAAAATGAAGGATACATGATATGCCTCAGGTGATTGAGGTATGGCAACAGCGATAAATGCCAGTGCGCTAACGCTTCGTCGCTACAAGTCACCCTAGCAAATGATTTCCTCGCTTCTTCCCCACCACTTGATGCGGTGAAAAGTTCCAGTAATGATACACAAGTGGTGGAAAATCGCAGATTAAAAACTGGTGTTAATTTTATTGGGGTCAATCGCTGGATACTGGATTCGCTAAAAAGAGATTTAGTAATTAGCTATTAATTTCTTAACAAATCTCTGGAAATCCACCGTTGGGTTACACAGGGTGTAACTTTAAGAGGGCGTCGGTTTTTTAGTTTGTACTCACTGCGGTAAGTTTACTAAGGCTGGCAAACCGCTCAGCCAAAGCATGATGTAACTTGCTTGTGTCAAAACCACTATTTCTGGCGTACACACAGAACGAATAGCTTCCAGTACACCCCATTCCTTCTCCTTATTTTTTAAAAGTATGTTACAAATGAGAAGGAGGTTTCGGCAAATTTGGAACCTAAAATAAAGAAATCAACCATAAAACAATTTCGTTCACATGAAAATAAAAATATATATGAAGTAAACTTTACATAATTTTTACTTATCCCGCACCTGATTTGAGCCTGCTGTCTTAGACATGCCGCTACGACGGATACTCCCAATTGGGAGCTAAAATGATACATAGCAGATGGATTGATCTCGTTATCCGGGTTTGCCAAAGTGTTCTCGTATCTTAGCAGTTCTAGAACTTTATGAATTGCTTTATATAGATCAAAGACTTGACTTAACATGCTGGACACCTGCGTAGTAAACTGAAAAAAGTAGTTGTCAAGGAATTCAAATACACATCCTTTCAATCGACGTGTATCGATCTTTACCTGACTGTCCATTTCGGACTGTATTTTCTCCAGTAAACTTTCCATTACAACGTCCGGCACTTGTAAGTTAAACAATTCTTTTTCAAACGTCTGTGAAAATATTTCACTCATCTGCTGTTCTAAATAAACGATCGTTTCAAATAAGTTCATTACGTCCCCAGTTGTTTCCATGTCTAGTACAGAAAAATAATTGACACTCAGTCCTCCTTGATTAATTTTTGGATGGAGTTAAGACATTATTAAGGACAATGTGAAACTAGAGCCTGACTTAAAAAAATCTACTTTTTTAATTATATTTTGTTTGCAATTTCCCAAAAATTGACATAGTCACTACATTTCAAACTGTAGATACAAAATCGTCTGTAGTAGCGTTTATTTTATTTACAGTTCCTAGAAATTTAACATGGTAATAACACTACAATCTAATATAGGTATCTAAAATGGTTTGTAGTTAATCTACAGGGTGTCCCGCCGGAAACTGCGTCGATCGATATCTAGGAAAGTACTGCTTCGAAAAATTTGAAAATTTGGCAACATGGCAATGCCCCTGCGGCGAACACAACTAAAATATCTAGAACTCTCCAGCACTTCCTGTTATACTGGAAGGCGAAACCAACTCCGTTATTTTAAATGGGACACCCTGTATATTACTGCAGTTTCGGATTCTATGTGAAATTTGAGGGTCACTTTATTATTTATTAATATTCCCTATACCTAGGAACAGATTTTGAGATATTAATATATATATTTTTTAATTTGACAGGAGCATGATGTCAAGGGGATTTTTGGAACCTGTAAAGGGCAGTAGCAAACACTACATTGTGGTATACCAACAAATTAAAATATTTAATACTAGATGTTCCATTTTTGCTGTTACATTTTGATAACTCCAAACAGCTATATACATATAATTTTGTTAACTTAAATGGAACACCCTATATTTTTTTACTCTGTCGTATGCAGATTGAAATTTCCTTTCAAGCCATATAATCATTGTTAGGGTTGCAGTTGCCCTATATTTGCAATTTTCTATTTTTTGGACAGTTTTCTCGTATCAGCTTGCTGTCAAATTGGCCATGACCAGAAACATTCCAAAAACAATTGAAATAACATGACATTTGTCAAATTAGTTGTCAAATTTTATGTCTGAATAGTTTTTTCCGAAAATTTAAATAAACATGCCTGGGGATTGTTTAAATTATACTAATGGGGATTATTTTAATTTGTTTGTTATTTATGGAAAGAAAATGTGACAAAGTAATTTCAACAACATGTAGAAAATCTGCTGCTTTTTTCCATAAATAACAAACAAATTAAAATAATCCTCATAAGTATAATTTAAACGATCCTCAGGCATTTTTATTTAAATTTTCGGCAAAATGTATTCAGACTTAAGAATAATTTGACAACTAATTTGACAAATGTCAAGTTAATTTAATTGTTTTGGAGTGTTTCTGGTCATGGCCAATTTGACAACAGGTCTGATACGAGAAAAAGTGTCCAAGAAGTAGAAAAAAGTAGAAAATATCTAAAAATATCTCTAAAAGTAGTAACGGCAACACTAACAATGCTTATATGGTTTGAAATGAAAATTTAAATTTGCATACGACAGAGTACAAAAATACAGGGTGTTTCATTTAAGTCAGCAAAGCTATAGCTGTTTGAAGTTATGAAAATGTAACAGCAAAAATGAAACACCTAGTATTAAATGTTTTAATTTATTGGTATACCATATGAATGATTATGGTGTATTTTATAATTACTTGGGATAGCTCCAGCTAAATGGAGCTGTGCACGTAACGTTCTTGAAGTTAAATTTGAAAAGTGACTTGCGACTTACCGATTTTCCGGGGTCTTCCCTGTTGCAGAGGGCCCTCAGTCTTCAGTCCGGAGTGGAAATGGGNTAACGTTCTTTTTATCTACAGTTCCTAGAAATTTAACATAGTAATAACACTATAATCTAACATAGGTATCTAAAATGGTTTGTAGTTAATCTACAGAGTGTCCTACCGGGAACTAAGTCGATCGATATCCAGGAAAGTACTGCTCCGAAAAATTTACACATTATTTATACATTATGGTATACCAACAAACTAAAACATTTAATACTAGGTTTTCATTTTTGCTGTTACATTTTGATAACTTCAAACAGCTATAACTTTGTTAATTTAAATGGAACACCCTGTATTTTTTTACTCTGTCGTATGCAGATTGCAATTTCCTTTCAAGCCATATAAGCATTGTTAGGGTTGCCGTTACTACTTTTAGAGATGTTTGCAATTTTATATATTTTGGACAGTTTTTCTCGTATCAAACCTGTTGTCAAATTGGCCATGACCAGAAACACTCCAAAAACAATTGAAATAACATGACATTTATCAAGTTAGTTGTCAAATTATTGTTATATCTGTAATAGTTTTTGCCGAAAATTTAAATAAAAATGCCTGGGGATCGTTTAAATTATACTAACGGGGATTATTTTAATTTGTTTGTTATTTATGGAAAGAAAATGTGACAAAGTAATTTCAACAACATGTAGAGAATCTGCTGCTTTTTTTCATAAATAACAAACAAATTAAAATAATCCTCATGAGTATAATTTAAACGATCCTCAGGCATTTTTATTTAAATTTTCGGCAAAACGTATTCAGACTTAAGAATAATTTGACAACTAATTTGACAAATGTCAAGTTAATTTAATTGTTTTGGAGTGTTTCTGGTCATGGAAATTTGACAACAGGTCTGATACGAGAAAAAGTGTCCAAAAAGTAGAAAAAAGTAGAAAATATCTAAAAATATCTCTAAAAGTAGTAACGGCAACACTAACAATGCTTATATAGTTTGAAATGAAAATTTAAATCTGCATACGACAGAGTACAAAAATACAGGGTGTTTCATTTAAGTTAGCAAAGCTATAGCTGTTTGAAGTTATGAAAATGTAACAGCAAAAATGAAACACCTAGTATTAAATGTTTTAATTTATTGGTATACAATAATTTAGCGTTACGTATGCCCTTTACAGGTACCAAAAATCAACTTGATATCACGATCCTGAAAAGAGTTACTAGCATCTCCGCAAACTCTTGCATCTGTCAAATTTTTTCTTAAAAAATTAATATCTCAAAATCTATAACTCCTAGACTCCTAGGTATACGAAATATTTAATAGTGACCTTCACATTTCACGTAGAATCCAAAAATGCAATAATATATAGGGTGTCCCATTTAAAATAACGAAGTTGGTGTCGACTTCCAGTATAACCGGAAGTGCTGGAAAGATTTAGATATTTTAGTTGTGGTCGCCCTAGGGACATTGCCATGTTGCCAAATTTTCAAATTTTTCGGAGCAGTACTTTCCTAGATATCGATTGACGCAGTTCCCGGTTTTAATTCTAAAATCGTTTGTAGTAGAGTATATTTCCTTTGCAGTTCCTCAAAAACTGATGGAAAATTACTATACTCCTTTCCTTCTAGTTATTTGTACCAAAGTATATTTTGTTTGTAAACCATTATTTGTAGTTATTTTGTTTATTTCAGTTTTTTTGTTTATTTTGTTTGTAAACCGTTTGTAGTTATTTGTATTTAAAAAAGCCAACAGAGTCACTATACTCCAAACTCTGGTTATAAATTCGTTTGTAGTTCTGTAGTTGCATACTACAAACAACTGCAACCGATTTAGATCCACCGCTTGTGTAGTACAGTGACCCTACGATAAATTGTGATGGTTCCACCGCTTGAAGTATGAGATTCGGAGAAATTACAAATGAAATGTATAACAGTGGCCTATTTACTTGCTGGCTGCCAGTTACAGACTCACAATGCACTTCCATAACCAGGAACCTTTCACTTGTTCTTGTCATTCTCGGGCTAGGCTATATGGAGGCAAACCCACTATCAAAGTCCCTAGACCACCACTATGATGTTTATTACAGATTTAATTGTTGGATTCAAGGGCAATATAGAACACCTCAGAGTACTATTGTCTGAGAAGCGGTTCCTTCCATATTGGCTTTAGAAGCCGTGATAAGAATTGAAATGAACATCAGGGCTGGCCTAAGGGTTCTAATAGCAGATCTGCCCCCACAGACCCTAGACTGAGAACAACAAGGGCAGGTCAAAGATTCCTAGCTAAGACTAAGAAAGCGAAAGGTAATTCTGTAACTCGAGGTGACCAGGTACATAGGCCATAACGTAATAACCCAAAAAAATTACTAGTTTAAATTTTGAGGAACTACAAACAAAACGAGCATAACTGCAAACAACAATAAACATTTTTATATCTACAGCTTGGATTAATAATAATACTCGTACATTTTAAATTGGAAGTGTTTTATAAAATTTATTTCCGACAATATGTTGCAAATTTTAAAAATAACTTTCTTAATCAACTAGAAACGAGTTTCTATTGAAATTAACTGAAGATTTGAATCAAATTCGGTGGATGGGATTTTTTAAGTTCCGAACTATATCTTTTTTGAGAATTGGAAAAAATTACAAACAACTATCTATCACAATTTATGCAAAAAACAAAAAAAAAATTGAATTTTAAAAGTAGGGTGCCAGGTTCATATTGCCATCGTCAAAATGTTAAAAATAACAGTGTGAAAATCGTAAATACCTTCAGCTAACATAGAAAAATTAACAAACTGATCCTTATACATGTAATCGCTGCACAGCATCATGTGCTCCAAGGGATCTAAAGGCCTCAAAAACGAAAAAGTAGATTTTTTTAAAAACACAGCTCCGGAAACGGAGGGCAATAACATCAACCCGAGAGGTTTCAAGCTTGCTATGTGATACTGAACACAACAAGAATAAAATTTCTGCCAACACCTAAAAATACGTATGCGTTGGAATTATTACTTATTGGGAAATTATCTGAATTTACCATTCCGCACACTCTAAGTATTCGTCATCATTTATATCGCTTCCGTTCAGAGTGTTCTGAATTTCGTTTTCAACTGCCATGCAAATCCTTTGCTTCAGGCCCGAAGCAGTTGCATGAGTGTCGGTGAGAATGGTAGATCTCTTGTATATCTTAAAAATAATGGTGTTATAGTCACTAACTATTTGTTACAGCTTTTTATTAGGTTTTTTTTATTTAATTGGAATATTGAAAAGAAAAGAAAATTTTAATTAAATATCACTTCAGCGTATTAAAAATTAATTACCCCATCGGACTTACCGTCATTCAGTATTTTTGTCAAGAAATTTTTATTAAAGTTTTAACAATTAAAACAGAGGTTTTCGAAACATCAACTTCAACATATAGAATTCAAAATGTAATTATCTACTTTTTCCATATTTTTTAATATAGAAATTAAATTAATCTTCAGAAAGGACAAAGTCAAATTATTTAAAAGAAAGAGTAATTACTAATCTACCATATTTCAAAATTTTAAGCAAAAACTCACCGACAAAGCCTTACTGATAATGTGTAGGGGAAATTTCCCTGGACTGAAGATATGCTGCAAATAAACTTGGCGAGGATCGCTCTCTCCGTCAGTCGTAGGGGCCTGATTAGCGTCAGGAAGTGTTTCTAAAATCACCGGTGTCCAGCTATTTGACTTAAACGTGTCGGACTGTAACGAAGCAGTGTAAACTAAACATTCGCCATCCTCACACCTCCACGCTGACCACAGACGGTTCGTTTGTAGCGCAAAATCGATCAAATCATTCTAAAAATCACGAAAACGTATGAAATTTTTTGTTCATATTGAAATAATGTAATTACCTCGAGAGAGTGCAAAGTATTGAGTCGTACGATTCTTATTTGCTGTCCGCTGATGAAGGGTTTCAGTATATGAAATTGACAACCTGAAGCGAAACTCATAAAGACCGCTAATATGCTTTCCGCACTGGTTTCATCTACTGATTTTCTCAAAACAGCTGTGAAAAAAAATTAAGCAAGAGGTAGGGTCACCATGCCAGTATTTGACCACTCAGTTGATTTTTTTACTTTAGACCTTTCATTTTTAAATCGCTAAATATAAAAATAAATTTACTTTTATGATCTCAAAAGTTTTTTTATCAAAGAATAATTGAAAACTAATATTTTTTCTGTTTCCAACAAACAATTGAAAATAGAATCATAATGATAAGTAGAAAAAGGGCTTTTTGGTAATATTAGACATTTACGATACAATTTAAACCTATTTAAGAATAGTACAACTAATGGTTTTTATCATGTATCACGACTTGTCATTGTGGTTGTCTACGGAACTGAAAGACATGTGAGAATTATGAGAAGAATAATTATTAATGCTTTCTTATTTCTATTCAAGTTTCATTATTCTACTACTAGTCGAAAAGCAGTATTTGTTGGATAACCGGCGCAATAACCCCCAATAATTAAGAATGATATATAAGTAATTAGTTTTCCTACCTCCTTGTACCCGATCTTTGGCAATATCTCCCGTTTCAGCCAATATATCGATAACAGCAACACACTGCCCCTTGGAACAGGACCAGAATTTGAGATGCCCGTTTCTGCACAAACTTAATATGTACGTTTCACCATCGATGATAAGAATCGACAAGCTTACTACATTATCACCATCCAAATTCTTTTGACTAAAAAAATAATAATTTTTATCCACCTTATAGCAACACGAAGCAAAGTGTAGTGTAAAATTTCAGAAGTAGAACATTTGACGTATGCAATTCATAATCTTACCGAAACTTCTCAGCTAATCCCGTCAAAAATCTAGGCATCAAAGAGTCTCCTTTTAGCTCTGTTGAAACAGCCTGTCCCTCTGAACTTTGTTTTATGAGTAACAACTCAGTGGAAGGATAAGCTAAAGCAAAAATTGCCTCTTCGGTATCAGGTAGTAAGTATGAACAAGCCAAATTAGGCAGCTGATCATCTAAAAAATTATTTCAGTAAGTCATGTATTATGAATAAGGTAATAACGTACTGGCAGTGCTTGGATTATTAAAAACATAAAATGTATTTGAATTTCTGGCATCCGAAGCGGAGGCCTTGCAGAATATCGATGGAGCAGGAAGTTCAGGATGGGTGCCCAATAAATCGTCCTACAATGCATTTTAGTTTAATTTAATTAATTAAAAATTCAGCTCTTACCTGTCTATGAAATCGGTCGGGATGAGGAAATATTAAACGATGAACGCTACATACAGTCGGTACTAAAACGATAACATTTTCATATGTTTCATGCACTGATATACCGTCTAAAATTGGAGTGTCGATAAATCTGTATCTCACACGATTCCCTGTCAAATTTACATCCAAACTGTGTTCTACAAGCTCCAACACATCGTAATTTATCCTCCTATGACAATATTACAAAATTAATCGCTGCTTTACATGTTAGTACGATTATTTACCAATATATAAACCTATTTCTTGTATGGTGCTTGGTTGAATCTTCATAACAAAATCCATTTGCTCTTTCGGCTACTTTTATATCCTGTAATGTGCTTTGGGTACCCCCTACGGCCAACGGAGAATAGTTCTTAATTAAGAAAAAAAGTGTTTAATTACCTGTAGAAAGAGTAATTTCTCTCCAGTTTTCCAGCAGTGTTTGATCTGATATAACTTCTCGGTAGCTTAATGTAAACGCAGTCATTTTATAATTTAAAAATACACCGCTCTATTTACAAATCCATTGATAACCTAACCTTAAATGTTGAAAAGATAACCGACCGCCTAAAGTTTTAGGGGGATCTAGGGCTTTTATATGTCAACATCATAGATAAAAGAGTCAACATTTTGAAAGAAAGGAGAAGAAAAGGAACTAAGTTTACGTTTACGGTGGTAAAGTTGGCAAGCCTTTAAGGAGTCAGCAAAATTGCAAAATCAAAATTGACAATTGACATTATTAGATTAAGCACCAAATTGAATATATTGTTGAGCGTTGATCGGTGATTTTATAAATAGTAAAGCCAAAAATGTCGAAAGAATTTAAGTTAAGTACGTGTCTTTATGGTCATTCGATGGACATAAGATCCGTAACAGTTTCGTCAAATAATGATATCATTAGTGGCTCAAGAGATAGAACTGCTAAATACTGGAAATATAACCCGTAAGTAATTTTTTTCCCTAGCAAAAAAGCTTTAACAAGATGATTTCATTTCAGCTTACAAAATATATATTGTGAGGTAATGACATACAAGAATCATGAAAACTTTGTAGGCAGTGTTTTATACTTGGAAGCAAACAAAGATTTTCCTGACGGCTTGGTCATTACTGGGGGTTATGATAATGTGATATTTGTATACAAACCCGGAGAACCTTTTCCTACATATACATTTAAAGGAGAACATACTAATACAAGTTAGTAAAAAAAATATTCTTATTTGATATAAGTATATATTTTTCTTAGTTTCTAGTCTTTCCAAGGGTCGAGAGGTGAATTCATTTTTTAGTGCATCATGGGACATGACCGCAAGATATTGGCTTATAAGCAATTCTACCACTAAGTCTATCGTTACATTTTCTGGTCACGAAGCAGCTGTTTGGAATGTTAAACAGTTAAGTGATGGTCGGGTTGTGACGGCTTCTGCAGATAAAACTATCGGTGTGTGGGCTTCTAATGGCCAAAGATTAAGCACACTCAAAGGTGAAATAATTTTTCTCTAAAAAAAATATGGCTGAAGGTTGATATTTTTTAGGTCATACCGATGCAGTAAGATGTTTAGAAGACTTTCCTGAATTAAATTACTTTATAAGCGTAGCAAATGATGCTTCGATAAAGGTTTGGTCTTACTTAGGAGAGAATACGAATACATATTATGGTCATACAAATTATATTTACAGGTAATGTTTTAATAGTTTAAAATGATTTTTTTTATAGGAAGTTAAATATTTTTAATTTTTCTTATTTTATAGTATCGCCAGATGTAAATCTCACGGAGATAATGCTTTTGTAACATCAGACGAAGATAGAACGGTACGTTTTTGGAAAAACGGTGTTAATACTCAAACTATCGAACTGCCGGCTCAGTCGATATGGACAGTGGCGTGTTTACCAAATGGCGACATCGTTACGGGATCAAGGTAAAATCTCTTAAAATTGTAAATCTAAAAACATTCTTATAAAAATTATTGTTAGTGATGGAGTTATAAGAATATTTACTCAAAACGAGGAAAGGGTGGCAGACGAAGCGACCTTGACGAAGTTCAATGAAGAAGTTAACGCTCTGAAGAGACAAAATTTGCAAGAAATCGGTGGTGTAAAAGTTTCTGAGTAAGAAGTACATAAAAAAAGTGCTTTCGAAAGTTAATCAATATTTTTAGTTTACCTGGTAAGGAGGCGCTATATGATCCTGGCAAACGGAGTGGACAAATGAAAATGATCCGTGAAGGCAAATTAGTGATAGCGTACACTTGGGTCGACGATGGTGAGAACAGTCATTGGGAAAAAGTTGGCGAGGTCATGGGTGGTACGGATAAGGACGATAGTGGAAAAACTGTCTACGAGGGAAAGGTAATAATTTCTAGATATTTTAACCAATTCAAACAGGGTGTAACTTTGAGTGGGGTTCATATTTTTACAGCGGCATCCTTTGAAACTCATATCAATAGTTTATTTTTTCAAATTCGGTCGTAAAAACTTTTAACCTTACTTTATAATTTTCATACGCCGCTGCTGGACAAGCTAGTGTAACCTCCAATAATGGCGCGTTTTAGTCGCACCACATGCACAATTTCACACCACTTGCCGCGAGTTACTCTTGTTGAGTGGGTGAGTTGAATGATAAACAAAATACACAAAAATAAATTTACTCACTTGATTTTTATATCAGTTCCCTGAATTTGTTCCCGTACAATATTAGCAAATTGGCTTCAAAGCTCGCATAATCTTTCTGTTTAAATATTACTTCTGACCGTCGACAGTGGCCGTGAAATAAAATGGCTAACTATACCTTGCAGGTCTCTCAGTTCTTACAGACACTTGAGCCTGCTACAGACCTGGAGATTTGTATCGAGATAGTATTGCGACACTATATCGTGGGGCTTGTCTCAGGTCGATACATACACTGTGATATGTATCATGAACAAGTACAAAGTTGCTGCACCAAGATGCTTCCTCCACGAAAAGAAATATTGACCATTATTATTATTGACGTTTGTTTAATTAAGAAGAAAAGGTGAAAAATTTGCTGCAATAAGTGGTTAATGGAAAAGGGAAAATGTCTCGTCGTCGGCAGGATACCAAGACCTTCTTTGAGAGCATGAAACCATATGAAGCAGTCCTCCAGACGGTGACATAAGCCTCATGATACTGTCTCTTGATACAAATCTCCTAGTCTGTAGCAGGCTTTAATATACCACCTTCGTCCTCGCTTTCCTCTGAATAATGGTCGCTAATTAGACAACAGACCTGCACCACCGCAACCTGTTGGCTTCCAGCGATGAAAAACATTCAAATTCACAGTTAAATGTCTGTCTTTACATGCGGAACAACTGACCCCTTTCACTTCATTACCGTTAACTCGCACTATCTCCCTTCACATGCGCTGTAGATTGCCTACAATTCATGTATTTGTAATACATGAATATTACAGTGGCTGACCCCCACCTAAAGTTACACCCTGGATAGTGAAGTTAATTTGCAATGCTCGTTATATTGTAAATAATGTAAACATTCCGTAGAATTCAATGAACTACTTTACCCCACCTGAATTTTTGGGCTTCATTTCCAAACTGGCACCCAAAGTTTGCAAAAAACAGTTTATTTCATTTATAAAAAAAAATAAACAATTTAGAAAAAAATGTTTCAAACAAGTTATAGGAATTTTTAATACCGGTCGAATAAGCCTAAACCGGTTTTGATCGATAAATAAATTAATTAGTTATTGCATAAAAACTGCTAAAAATCTTTCAATAAAAAAAATATTTTTTTATGAAACTTGGTGAAAGGATAGCTCTTGGTAAGCAAAATAAAATGATTTTTTCAAAATTGAAAAATATTTTATAGTTCTTGCAAAAATGGAGTTTTTTTTAAAAAAAAGCATTTTTGTAAAATCCCCATAATTCATAGGCCGCCACATCTTTAGGAACGGGGTTGGGTTTAAAATTTTCTTTAATAATTGCACTATTATGTGCAAATATTGCTCGAGCCCCAAATCGATTTCAAATATCGCAAAAAACAATCTAAAAATTGTTTTTTTTCGGACCCATAAAACTTTGATTAACTTTTTGATTTCAATTCTTATCAAAATGTCGATAATGCCATTCGAAAGTTGACATTTTCTCACGGATTTTAAAAAAAAGTTTGTCCTACAACCAATAGGTGCCGAGAAAAATTGTTTTTTATTTCAAAAAATCGCCACGACTTCATTTATTAATATTAAGGGCTGAAATTTACACATGTTATAGTTGAATACTTGTACTTCAATATAAAAAATAGTCCGCAACGATTGGTACCATTTTCTTTCATTAAACTTCATATTTATGGGCCCTGTATATTGCTTGCTCGCCTCGACACGTTGATGCGCCCTTAATGAATGAGGTCCTGGCGATTTTTCGAAAAAAAAAAGTTTCTTGGCCCCTGTTGGTCGTAGGACAGACTTTTTTTTTTAAATTGTGAAAAAATGGCAACTTTCGAATGGCAGTATCGACATTTTGATAGGAATTGAAATCAAAAAAATAATCAAAGTTTTATGGCCCCTAAAAAAAAAAAATGATTTTTCTATCGTTTTTTGCGATATTTGAAATCGATTTGAGACTCAAGCAATGTATGTATGTGTCGGAGGGTGGCAGGATTGCTTTTCAACCACGGCACTTAGGCCTCATTAGGGCCCTTGTACAACCTCCTTCCTTACTCGAGTACTTTCTTCAAACCATCCTATTACTACATGGGTGGCTTGGTGACAAAGTCTCATACAATTTTTATGTATGATAGCATGGTCTTGAGTTACAGAGATTTATTGCTTTATTCTCATTACCATTTTTATCGGGGACCACACGCAGGCGGAAGGTGTTGAGTGACCCAGGCCTCTGGTAGGTTGCCACAACCGCGACCCTGAGCTTACCTTAGGTCACCCATCCAAGTTCCAGCCTGCGTCCGTGATGCTTAACTCGGCAGATCGAAATCCACCAGCCAAGACACCCAGCTAGGCGGCCCCATAAACTGAAACAATATTTGCACATAATAGTGTAATTATTAAAGAAAATTTTAAGTCCAACCCCATTCCTAAAGATGTGGCGGCCTATGAATTATGGGGATTTTACAAAAACGCTTTTTTACGAAAAACTCGATTTTTGCAAAAACTATAAAATATTTTTCAATTTTGAAAACATTATTTTATTTTGCTCACCAAGGGCTATATTTTCACCAAGTTTCATAAAAAAATATTTATTTTTGAAAGAGATACACCTATTTGAAAAAATTGCGATTTGCAATAACTAATTAATTTATTTATCGATCAAAACCAGTTTGGGCTTATTCGATCTGTATTAAAAATTCCTACAACTTTCGTTTGAAACATTTTTTTCTAAAATGTTTAGTTTTTTTTATAAATGAAAAAACTGATTTTTGCGAACTTTGGACGCAATTTTGCAAATGAAACCCAAAAATTCAGGTGGGGTAAAGTAGTTTATTGAATTCTACGGAATTTTTCCTAATTCTTACATATTTTCAATTACTGAACTATTTTTTGGCAAAAAAATGAATTATTTTCGACAATACATTTTTATATTATCACTTGACATTGCCAAAACTAAAACATTTAATTTCACAAAACTTCTGTGTAATACACTTGTAAAACAACATCCGTTAGCTATGTCAAAGATGGTGGAGGACAAATGTACAGCAGCCATTAAATTAGCACTCTGTTCTAGGCTTACGATTTTGTATTTTCCGTCGACGTAGAAGACGGAAAGCCACCACTGAAATTGCCTTACAACAGAGGCGATGATCCCTACCAAGCCGCTCATAAATTCCTTTCAAAGAATTTCTTACCTGCCGAATATTTAGAACAGGTACGAAAAATGATATTTTGTTGAACTAGAGTTGATGGAAGTTGTTTTAGGTGGTTGATTTCATTTTAAAAAATAGCAAAGAACAGTATGTGCCTCCTGTAAGCAACGAATACCAAGATCCTTTCACGGGAGGGTCACGGTACACGCCTGGGTCCAATTCTGGAAATCAGACGGAGCTGGGGATGAACTTGGACCCATTTACCGGTAAGAGCTGCAAATCATGTTAACTCGTGCAATTGTAAAACTGTTTGCTAGGCCCTCGCTTTTTTTTTATGCATCTCGAACCATTTGATTTTAGGTGGCAGTAGTTACTCGACATCCAGGGGCACAAATAAGCAGTTGCCAGTCAAGAAAACCTCGAGTAGCAACTTCTTTCCCTTGACGGCGTACCGTTCCTTCGATATGGGTGATCCCAATGTCATTTTAAATAAACTTAGAGAATTCAACGCAAATAGTGGAGATGGAAACGAATCCGTGGACGAAAAAGACCTGGAGGAATTAATAAAACTGTGCGTTGGGCCTCCGAGTGATCCGAATGTTTTCGATGTTTTATTTAAGTTGTTGGATTGGCGAGATGGTAAGTTAATAACTGACAAATATACAGAGTGTTTGAGAATTAGTTGGCCAAACATAAAATTTTAGTTCCCGTGTATAGTTTTAATGCTTCATTTTTGAGATACAGGGTGTTGAGGTTTCAAGGAGATAAAGGCCTAAAATATCTTAAGATGTTTGATTCAAGTTTGTTTATTTTGTTTTGAGTCAATTATAAATTGCATAACAAGAGTAAGAATGAATATACAAAATATTCAATAACAAATATAATTCATAATGCAAAAAACGCACACAAGGAATATAACCATTTGTTTACTAAAAATATGTTTGTATTTTTTTTAATTGATAAAGGTTTTTACTTTCTTTAAAGTCAATAGGTAAATTATTAAAAATTTTTAGTTTAGAAAAATTTGGTGACAATTTGGAAAAATATACATGAAAATAATTTTTGTGAATTGTATTTAAGGGAGGAAACCACATTAAGGCTTATTTTCAGGTGTTTCTCATAATTTTTTTTTTGAGTGGGACAAACCGATTAGAGTTTGATCAAACTTTGACTGACTTTTATTTTATCAATATTTTGATTTACATTTACAAATTTTTTAGTCATTTGTGTTGAAAATGCCCAAGTATGGGCTGTTGTCCACCGAAGGTCGTTGTCCAAGTTGATCTGAAAGCAAAATGGTTGTTTTCCTGCATTATTAACATGTTTTCTAAGAATACGAACCTTGCATTGCTGGCAAAAATTGTGAAAATTGAAGTTTTGACACGTGTTTGCAAAAAATTTATCGATTTTCACCTTTTTTTTCACTTATTTTGAATAAAAATTTTTGAGCTAGAATTCCCATGAATAAAAAAATATATAATTTCGAGAAAAACGCTTTTGAAGATTTCCGAAAATCAGAAATTTGAGAAAGTTATAGTATTTTCCAATCAGTCAGCAATTTCAGCACGATATAACAGCCCTTTTTCCTCATAGGCATCATTTTGAGCTTGATTCTGTTCTTTTCTTGCTTAATAAGTGACCAGACTACCTGAACAAGCGCTCTGCCCTACCTGCTGTGCGCCCGAGCACTGACCCGATGGGCGTTCGGTTTTAGGTTCATAAAAGCAAAATGAATAGGCATTTTGTTTTGAAATTTTGGCAACGTATCTTGAATAGTTATAGTAACGATTTTTTTGAATCTCCTAATGTGGTTTCCCCCCCTTAAGGGCCACTTGTTCATTGCCAGTTTAAACCTCGTTCAACGCTGAACTTCGTTCAACATATCTGATCCGCTTGTACATGAGTTGTTCAGCATTTGAACTACCGTTAACCTCCCGTCAACGTAAACCACTGTTAGCCGCAGTTCAAGAGCCAGTCAAACAAAAGCTAACCTTAAAAATTGTGACTGCTACCTAGCTGTTATTGTCAAGTTACGTATTTATTTGTTGCAATTTGTTTTGAAAATGGCAAGAAATTATGAAAATATAACCGATGACGAAGATTTTTTGGAATTAATTGATTTGTATGAAAACCATAATGAAAACCGAAGAGCACAAAGAATTTATAGAGAGAAAATAAATAATTTTAATATGTGGACAGAAGGTGAATTCCGAGAACGATATAGATTAACGAAAAATACTGTTAGGTTTTTAATCAATGAAATATCAGAAGAGATATCCAATCGAACGTCTCGGTAGGTGCCATACATTTCATTTTGAATGTTATGTAATATGTTATCTTTTTTTAGAACTCACAGTTTATCTGCAGCAGATATGGTTTTAGTGACATTAAGATTCTTGGCAGCTGGTTGTTTTTTAAAAGTTTCTGGAGATTGTCATGGTATTCATGAGAGTACTGTTAGTAGAGTAGTGAATAAAGTTACACGAGCCATTGCCGCTAAACATTTGAATTTTATCTAAATGCCATCAAGTCTAGAAGAAATTAGTGCCATTAGACAAGGTTTTGTCATGGAAAGCTCGCTTTCCAAAATGTATAGGAGCAATTGATGGTACACATATAAAAATACAAGCACCTAATGTAGAAGAGCCCGAAGTATTCCGTTGCCGAAAAGGTTTCTTTTCATATAATGTACAAGCTGTGTGTGATGCGAGTTTAAAAATTCGGAATATTGTGTGCAGATGGCCTGGTTCTGCACACGACAGTACGATCTTCCAAAATTCGAATCTACGTACTAGATTTGAAATTGGTGAATTCGGTGATAATGTGTTAATTGGAGACAGTGGATATGGAATAAGAAATTATTTAATTACACCACTGAATAATTCAGTAACACGTGCCGAACAATTATTCAATGAATCCTTGATACGGACCAGAAATACAGTGGAAAGGACATTTGGAGTTTGGAAGAGAAGGTTTCCTATTCTTTCATCTGGTATTAGACTAGACTATCGAAAAGTTGAGGCTATTGTTGTTGCTACAGCTGTTCTACACAACATAGCTATTGAGCAGAATGAACCTCTCTTTGACACGGATGGGGCTATTGAAATGGAAGTACATTTGGACAACGAAGAGGAAAATCAAAATGATAGAATTGCTGGACAGAACAATAAACGAAATAAAATAGTTGATTATTTCCAAACATTATTGTAGATATTTGTATATTTATTATAATTTGGATATAATAATAATAATAATAATAATAATAATAATAATAATAATAATGTTTATTTACCCATGCTACATCCTTTCCAACAATATACAATAATCAATTTTAGAATCTAATCTTAATACTAAGAATAAGCATAAATAAGTAATAAAACATATACTCGATAAGTAATAACTTGTTTCGAGAACAATAATACAGTACAATATTTTATACAATATTAACATACAATAATATCATATATCATCGTGTGTGGTACACTCAGTTAATAAACTTAAGAAAAATTCAGACATATATTGACATAATTATTTTGTACATACACTGACACATATAACTATATACATATATAACACATATACATATATACACATATACACACATATAGTTTTATACATTTAATTTAGAAATAAAAGCCAACTGTAATGAGATAATTTTAATTATACTGTAATTTATTTTTTAATATTTCTATTTCTATGTCGTGCTTTTCTTTCTCTCTAACCATACGCTGTTCACTTTCTATACTTAAAACCTCCATCTGTTTAGCATGTATTTCCCGTAGGTGTTGCATTTTTAAATCATGCTCTTCCTGACAACACCTCATTTTCAAATTTTCAAAATCTGATTTTGAAGCTGCCCACTTCTCAAGTTTAACCCCTAATGTGTTTTTTTTTGGTGTATTATGTATTTGTAGGGGTTTAGATTTCGGTTGGCTTAGCATATCTGGTGTATATTTGGCCCAATTATTCTCATTCGTTTCATTAACTGCAAATAAAATTATTAAGTAGGTATTTAATCTATCATTATTTCAGGAATATAACTTGCCATCTTCACGATTATTTTCACTTGATGTGGAGGGACCATCTATTGTAAAAGTTTCAGGAATATCTACAAAAGCATGTTTTTTATACTTATCATTACTGCTATTATAACTATACCTTGCTCCGTTTCCAGTAAGATCACTGTTGAAGTATCGTCACCAGTAGCACTGATATCTCTCGCTGACACTGTTTCTTGGGGAATGGGAAAACCTTCAAAAGTAATATTAATTAATGGTAAATATTATATATGATTAAATCTACAAACTTATAGTATCATCTCCAAATTCACTTTGCATTCCTTTAGCTCGGACACCAAGTAAATCTAAAATTTTTGTTTCTGTTGAATCCATTTTACTTTCAATGTAAGGCCCCCCACCAGTACGCAAGAGTGCTTGTCTTTCTTCAGCTGCCTACATTTTTAATGATTAATAAGATTTAAAAAATATTTATTTAGATGGGTATCACGTACCTTATGTTTTGTGCGTTTCTTCAAATTCTCATATTTGTTTTTTAATGTCTTTGCATCCCTAAATGTTTCTCCAGATACAGCATTAAATTCTTTTGTAATGCCTACCCATATTTCTACTTTTTTTCGGTTCATTACCGTATCTGTTTTCTTACATTCTATTATTTCCTTGTGCTTGTATACAATATCTAATAATATTCTTTCCTCATTTTTGCTAAAATTATTTGAACGTTTGTTGTTATTACTTGCCATTTTTCAGTTCTTTTGAACTACCAAGAATGAAGTGTTTATTGGTATCTAACAATATATGGGAAACCAACACCACACTAAAAAGTACCAAAACATACAAGTTATCTGTTTACCTATTTTTTTATTTACTTACTTTATTGCACTTCCAAATTATTAAATAATCTGATACAATAGCTTTAACCTATCCTTAGTTTAACTTTTTCTACTAACACATGACAACATAAATAGTAACTAACGTCAACGTGATGCGACCAATGACACTAAATGTCAAAAAATATGCAAATTGCGCATGCTTGCAGTAGTAGCAACTTCATAAATATATAACATTTCTAAGTTCAACTGACCCGGTGTTGAACTGTACTTGTGCAAAGCAAGCTTTTTTGAACGGTAGTTCACAGTTAACTGGAGTTCAGCTGAACGTAGTTTAAACTGAGAAATGAACAAGCGGCCCTAAGAATGTTAAAAAAATATATTAAAAAAACTTGTCTATCTTTAAAAACTTAAGCACACATTTTAAATATAAATAACCATTGTCAAAGTTAAAATCTTGTTTTATATAAAAATATTTCTATAATTGGGCTCACTGGGTACGGTGCAAAATGCATTTTTGTGAAACGAAAACAGTGCGACACAAAATAAAGGCACAATTTTACCTATGCGTATTATAAATTAATTGTTTTTTTTTTCAGGATTACTTTCGTATTCTTAAATAAAAAAATTATTGAACTGCTAGTATAATACAATTTCCAATTAAGAGTTTCATTGAAATAAGTACATCACGTTATTTAATTTTCAGTGTTTCAAACGTTCAACGCTCAACAAATCCTTCCTTGATGATTATTATTTAATTTTTAGCAAACTAATTCATGGCCTCATTGCAAAGATATTATACTAATGCAAAAAAGTGTTTTCCCATAACCTATAACATGAATTTCAAAAAGTTGAAAACCAATTGTTCCAAGGTTGTAACGAAATTTTAGTTAATTTCTTTACATGTTAATTTTATTCTCAAATACCATCATTTTCTCCTTAATCCCATTCACGTTTCCATCCTTATCACATTCTTGCCGAGAGTACACTCCGATCAACTCTTAAAACACCAAGAACACTCTTATATTACACTGAAAACGCCCCACGTTGGGCGCCAACTTCTTTAGGTGCAACACTTTTACGTTGAATTGGCCAATTGGCCAAAATTGTATTGGGTTAAGTTGAAACACTGAATATTATTAAGGGCGCCACTATATCTAGACTAGATATAGAAATTTATATTGTGAATATTACTTGAAAATTAGAGAGTACAGGAAAAATCAAAAAGATACTCGATTTAAAATAACAAATTTAATACAGTGAAATTAGAATTAGGCAAAAGCCGCTCGGGAATTTGCTCTTTTTATATTAAATAGAGCTTGTTTTTGCTTTAATTTAAAAAAAAGGAGAAATCATCTACGCCTCTTTGTTCCCAAGATAACTTTTTTTATATAACGTTAATTGTTAATTAACTATTAGACGTATCGAATCAGGATTTTAGAGTTAATTAAAGAAAGGTAAAGGTCATCTAGATTTTCATGGACAGTAAAGGTTAAATATACAAAAGGCTTTTTTTCGCGACTGAATATCTGACTTGTAGTTACTATTTCTATCTCTTTTGGTCTTAGTTGTCATGTGATATTTTACTACCAACATACGACTTCATGCGAAAAGTCTAATGTTGCTATGTGATATTAAACATTTTACTACCATTACCAAACATTCCAACAAATGACTAAAACTACTAATTAAAAAGAATCTTGGGATTTAAAAAGAAAATAGGAATTCAATGATTGAATTTGAATGTTCTTAATGAAAATGACTTCTGGTATCTTCGCCACTGGTAGACGGATTTATATCCAGATTTAGTGGATTTTTCTCTTTAATTAGATAGATCATGAGCTCAAGTTTAAGTACTCTCTGTTAAACGTTTTCAGAAATGTGAATTTTTTCCAAAAAGAAGTGTTTTGTACCTCAAATAGGATCTTTTTTCAAACACCTGAATTTAAATTTCAAGTTTGGATTATAATTAATTCTGTAACAACATCTGTTACGTGGAAGATTCTTCATAGTCATCCACTTTTCAAAATGGCATAAAATTTTTGATAACGAATTTTTTTTTCAGATATAGTATTCCCAGTTCTCGATATCATACGACTGGCAGTACGCCATGAAACTAACAACGAGGTAATATCTTCGATGAACAACGGCATCATCATGGACAAACTTAAAGGTTACATCGGGGATACCTGTAAAGTAGTGAATAACCTGATTGTGTCTCTTAGAACTATCAGCAATTTATGTTTACACGAACCAGGGGAAAGCTTAGTTTACAATAATCGATTTGATATTTTGGAAAACATGACGTCTTTAGGACAACTAAATAAAAACTGCCAGGTATAGAATCAGTTAGTGAACGTTATGTAATCGTATAACTTCATATTTATTTCAGATCGCCTTGTCAACCACTCTGTTAAATTTGACCGTTATGACGATCAAACGGACCGACGAGTTGGGTTTGACGATACTCGCTCAAGTCCTTCCCGACATTTTAACGAAATTGTCCGATACGGAATCGCAGTTTAGGATGTACGTTGCCATAGGGACATTAATAAAGTCTGCGAATTCTCACAAGTCGGAGATATGTGCTAAGATCAATGAAAATTCAAATTTTCTCACTACGCTGCAGTTGCATACGTTTTCCGGTCAGAACGATTTGGAAAATAAAAGGAATAACTGCGTAAAAGAATTGCTAAATATACTGTAACCGATAGGTTAATATTAATTATTAATTTTTTGTTTTGTTTACGTTCATGCTGTAATAAAATCATATTAATATAACATTTTTTCATTTAAATAAAATACTGAAAATAACTGAAAAGTTATGGTGTGTTAAAAAAATTCAATGCTTGGATTTGAAGTTAAATTTCTGGAAAAATTGGTTATAGCAAATAAACTTTTTTTAGAAAAATTAAAAAATTGTAAAAGTGAAAAAATTAAACTTATTGTGTAAATCTAGAATATAAAATGCCGTAGCTACTATATTCACTTTTATTTAAAAAAAGTGATTCAAATTTCTGAAAAAATTGGTGGTCATCGCAGAAAAATTGGAAAAACAGAACTCTCATAATTTGAACTTTTATTTCACTTTTTTTTAGATATGGGCACTTTGGAAAAGTGTGTTATGGACATGTCGATGAAATTTCCAGACATGTTGGGAAAAGCACTTGACCTTGAATCTAGTAAGGCACACTGGTCACTGCTTTAGGGTACACAAAGCAAAATATTACTTTTATCCTAATGAATATGTCGATATGTTTTACTTATTACCTACCTTAAGTGGTTTCTAATTTTCCCCGGACAGCCAATACACTTATTTAAATGTTTTTCCATCCCACTGGAATTCTTAAAAATTGTTTTTGAGCAGAAGTTGCATTTACAAGTGATTTTTACTCAATTCAGAAAAATATAACCAAACTGTTGATTTTGGCGTCATACTTCATTTATAAACTGTTATTATTGTATTAAATATTAAATTAAGAATCAACTGATTACTATTTACTAATCATTAAATTTGCCAAAAATAATAAAATATAAGAGGTTATATTTTTAAAATGTCAGTTAAACAACAATTACCAACAAAATTATAAGAAAATGGTTAAATATCTTTAATTTTACATGTACCAACCTCAAAAATTTTTTGCGGGAATTATGAATGCAACAAATAATTCGGCGCATGCGCATATAACTTTTCAATCTTGAAAAGACCACTTTTCACATCTCTACTTTTTTTTAAACATGTTTGTAAAATTAAAAAATTATACAAGGTGAGTAAAAAAGTTCACTTTCTGAAAAAATCAAATGTATTTTTTTCTAAAATTTGGCAAAATTTAACTTTTGTGTAAATCTAGGATATAAAAGGTTTCAGCCACTATGTTTGCCATTAAAAATGTTTGTAAATATTTGTGCAGTCTCTTCCAAATACCTCAGGATCACCCATGAATAGTTTAATTTTTTATTTTGGAAATTTCCGTTGAAAATTTTCATTTTTTCTCTGTGGTTTGAAGAAAGCATCTCCAAAAAAATTGAATGGGACCCATGCTTCATCATCAAAATATTAAATTTAATTTTCACAAGCCATCACTTACGTATGCACAAAAATTTGAGAATATTGCCATTTTTTTATTAAATTTTTAGATGATCAAAATTTTTGGTTCGAAAATCCAAAATATCTTGATCCTGAAAACTTGATAGTGATCCGTTAACTGAAAAACTGGAATTATATATCTTGTGTGTCATTGAATTTTATACAAAATACTGCATAGAAATTGTTTTCTACAAATCAAAATATCTGGATGTGGGTTCCACCTTTCAATTTCTCTCAAAAAACGAGGCCGAGACACTTTAACTACTTTTTATATACATCTTCCAGAAATACGAGACTCCCTCTAAAAGTGTTGGAAGTGGCACCGCTTTATATAGGAAGGCCTAATAATACAATACCTCTTGATTTTTTAACATAAAAATTAAACCAAAATACTAAACCACTTTAAGAAAAAAAAATCATTATTTACATCACTTCTACAATGTTAATTTATTCTATAGCACATAACACTATAAATTATGCTTCTTCAGCTCGCAACTCATTTTGGGATTTAACTCTTAAACGTCTTTCACGTTCGTATTCCTTCATCCTCAAAATAAAACTGAAACAACTTATTAATACAAATAAAACTGAGAGTAAAGTAATTCACTTACTCATCATATTTACAGTTAAGATACTCATGTTTTTCATGCTCACATTTCACAGCCCATGGCCAGTGTTCTCTCCTACAACCTCTAAATTTTAGCAACAAATGAGCACAGTAATCTCGATCTTTTAATGGTAACTTCGCTGATCTCATTTGTTCATCGGTGGCAATCATTACTAAGAAGAATTTTTAATTGTTACAGAAACAGGAAAATTCAAAATAAAAAATATGTTCAAATATAATCGTACCTCTCTCCTTCCTGCCTTTGGGGAAGCCAAGATTTGGGTCAAACGTAGGTTCTTCGTTAGGATCTGGTGTTATCTCTGGATGAAAATATAAATCGAACCCATTTTGGGGCATGTGTCCGAGTCCATTTCCCATTATTTTGATAAAAACTGATAGTTTTTCATAAATTTGATTACTTTAGAGGTTAGGGTTGTTATATAATTTTGGCTTTTGACAGTTTTAGATCAATGAGTTTATAGGGACAGATAGGAAAACAAGCCGCTACTAGTAGTAGTTCCAGTACACCAAATCTTCGTAAATTGCAATAGGTTTCTCTTACCCGATTTTCGAATTAAAAATATATAGCTATAAGAAAATGACGCAGAGCTTAAAAGTTTACAGGATAACTTGGTAAAAGGTAAATAATTCTCTTAATTCAAGAATCGGGTCTCTGCTAAGGCTGATATTCAGTGTGGAAATGATAAAGTCTGCTTCTATCGTGTAACACCTGTCAATATGGCTATGTACAAGATTTTGGAGTTATGAACAAGTAGGTCAAGCCAATAAACAAAATCACTATTTAAATACCACTTTACCAAGATAGAATATCAAAATTGAAATTTCAAGATTTTTTCAGCTATTTTATTGCAAAAGTCCTCGAAAGAAACAGTCCTCTATAAAAAATGTGTTTATTATTTTCTTGGACTTTTCATTATTATGTTGTTTATATCATATATTAAAAAAAAATCAACAAGTTTACCAATTAATAATTTATTGATAGATTTGTAATACTCTAGTACAGAAAAAAAAATGTTAAACAGAATTACAACCAGATAAAACAACTGATTTTTCAAATACAATAAAACCAAAATGTTTAATTTTAATGAAAAAAATTGCATATATTAAAAGTCTTGCATTTAATTAAAAATAAATAACATTACATTATCGTAATATATTTTATAGTACCAAAGAATTCTAGATCACAAAGTAATGGATTTAATTGTAGTACTAGATAATTTATATCAAATTTTATAAATACATCAAACCACTGGATGCGGCGTGCGCCATCAGTGTGTTTGCCGCCTGTTGCGTCTCCAACAATATCCTCGTTTCATTCATCCACTGTCTTGCTACGCAGCGTGGCGCCCCCTTAAGTAAGTTCATGTATTTCAAAGTCTGTGCAAAGTCCCCTCGGTCCAGCCAATACCTAAATTGAAATTGGACAGCAAAAAATATTTCCCAGTTTTATTTGGCCATTACTTGAGATTTAATGCATAGAGTAATTTATGGCAAGTGTAAAAAAATTTGGAGGAAGATTAATCGATTTTTAAATCTTGACAGTTGAAAAACGTAAATAAGATATATTTATGAACTTTTCCGCGAGTGTGTCAGTTTAATCGTTTAATAAAGACATTTTTACTATTCAAAATTCAAATGGTGCCTCTGCGATAGCTTCAAAAATGCAGTGTTTATATTTGTTTTAGGTAACTCAGAGAATTCAAAGATGAACGAAATTATCACCACTTCTTTCATTCACACAAGCTATCACTCAGTGTATCAAGGACTCAGTGCATGCCGCTAGAAACACGTGTCTTCCTTGAGTTATTTCCATGACGTTTCCTACCTGTCATTCATTTTGTATTTGGTCCACATTTTAGTGTGAGGCTCCTGGACTTGAAGTACAATTAGCCCAGTATAAATGAAATTTGTAATACATGTAAATCAAAAGGTAATTCGTTTCAGATTGAAACTTGGTTTAATCGTTAGTTTAGTCAAAAAGGAATAATATTTCCCAAAAAGTATCAGTTTAAAACAACAAGATCATTGTTTAAACAATGATTATAATGTAAAAATTACCAAAAATGGAATTTTTTAGCTGTATTAAAAAGCCCTCTCCAATAGGAGTTTTTGCTTTTGTTTATACTTATAGGATTTCAAAGAATGCTTCATTTGAGACCTGCTAAATTAAAATCCATTAACAATTTGTTTAAATAATTGCAAAAACCCAGCAAAATTTGAATTTGCTATAAGTAGAAGAAAAGTAGATAAATTGTTTCTAAACTGCAGTAAAAGTTGTATTTTGTTATGCTTAAGAGACCTTGAAAATTTGGTAAATAAAATATTTATTTGTTTACAAGTTTTTGCGTTTGTTTATTATAAATAGCATTTTTTCAATTGCAAAAACGCGGTTGTTAGCGTTATAATAAAGGGCCTTATGAGGGCTCATTTGTTTCGTCTTGACTTATATTCTCAAGATATGCAATTGGAAATTGTAATTTTATAGGCTAACCTCTCAAAACGGCGTATAAACAAATAGTGTAATTTGTTTATAAGGTTTTTCGTTAATAACTTTGCAAATAATGAATATTTTTTTAAGCCGCTTTGATATTCATAATACTAGTGATTTTTCACGAATTTAAAAAAAAAATTGTTCTAGGACCATTTTTAGCCGAGACAGCGTTTTTTTTTAAATTTGTAACTTGTTTATTTATAAAACATTAAGACTTGAAATTTCGAGAATAAATCAATCAACCCTTAAACTTCATAATACTGGTTAAAGATATTGAAAAAATGCATTTTATAGTAATTTTTAACCATTTAAAAAACGTCCTCGAATACATTTTTACACCTGGAATGTGTGGGGGAAATGAGACAGAAACATTCCGAGACTTCCAATCATAATTGCCCGAAAATTTTGCGATATCTCCGGTAATTGTGGACCAATTTTTAAAGTTTTTTTTAATTTGGGATAGCGGATGAAAATAATGACAACTGCATGGTCCATTTTGCAATAATTAATTATTAATTTGTTATAAACTATTAATTTTGTAAAAAAACTTTTTTTTTGCATTTTTTCGAGAAATAATTTTACACAATGGTACCAATAAACAATTTTCTTAAAAAACAATATTTTTATGCAAAAAATTCAGGAAATGACATTTTGTATGTATAAAGTTTATTTTAATGAGAATTGAGTTTTTGGATGCAAAATAGACCGTGCAGTTGTTATTATTTTCATGCACTACCCCAGATTAAAAAAAAACGTTAAAATTGGTCCACAATACCGGAGATACTGCAAAATTTTTGGGCAGTTAAGATTTTAAGTCTCGGAGCGTTTCTGTCTTATTTCCCCCACCACATTCCAGGTGTAAATATGTATTCGAGGACGTTTTTTAAAGTGTTAAAAATTACTATAAAATGCATTTTTTTCAATATCTTTAACCGTTATTGTGAAGTTTAAGAGTTGGTTGATTTATTCCCGAAATTTCAAGTCTTAATGTTTATAAATAAACAAGTTATGAATAAAAAAAATGCCATTTTGACTAAAAATCTTATAAACAAATTACCTATTTGTTTATACGCCGTTGAGGAGGTAAGAAAATTACAATTTCCAATTCTTGAAAGTATAAATCAAGACGAAACAAATGAGCCCTCATAAGGCCCTTTATTATAACGCTAAAAACCACGTTTTTGCAATTGAAAAAATGCTATTTCTAATAAACAAATGCAAAAACTTTTTACCAAATTATCAGCGTTTCTTAAGCGTAACAAAATACAACTTTTACTGCAGTCTAAACGATTTATGCTCTTTTCTTCTATTCATAGCAAATTCAAATGTCGTTGGTTTTTTGCAATTATCTAAACAAATTGTTAATGGATTGTAATTTAGCAGGTCTCAAATGAAGCGTTCTTTGAAAACCAATAAGTATAAACAAAAACAAATTTTATTACAAATTTTTTTTCATTTACTGGGCTAAATGTATCCGGTACTAGTTTTCCAGCATGTCCGCTGCGATTTACTCACAGGACGTAAACAGTATAATAAATAGATGCATGATAAAATCGCAAAGAAAAATGCTTAGCATACATTCGTGATGCCATGGCAGCATTTTGCTGACATTCCCCATATACTATTTCAATTAGTTCATTGCTAGGTCCCCATTTAAATAATAAGAATAAAATGTTTGTTGATTTCTCCGGTATTACCAAAAGTAATTTTGTTTCTGACTTCAATACTCCTAAACCGTTAAAAATATGACAATTTTGCAACATTTTTGATGTTTTATCTTCCTCTAATTTTTTACACTCGTAAATCACGCTATATATCAGCAACATCAAATAAAATATAAAAAGAAATGAACAATAATCAATTACCTTGCCCTCTGCAATATGTCGTTGGTGTCTAATTTGCTAAAATCGACCTTTTCGTCATTCAGTTCGCTCTGTGGAATAGGGCTGGCAGCTTTAATTAGCAGTAATGACTGTAAATATGATAAAATGTGAATGGGAAGGGCGGCGCCGTCTTCCGGGACCAAGGCGACAGTCCTCGCCACTTGCTCAACTTTAAGGAACCTCTCCCTTAACGCGTCCTCTGGATACACGCCCCTCTCTTTTGCCTCTTTCGGAATGCCGTTGAGCACTGCCGAGACGAGCTCGTCGTTTTGAGCTAGAAAATTAATTTTACGATATTTGCCTCAATTTTTATTTTTTATTTATTTTTTTCAAATCTTTTCGATTCAATTCGCTAACAATATCTAAAATAATTTCACGGATTTAAATTTAACAAACAAAAGTGGGGTAATTATATACAGCACGTTCTGTATATTTGAAAAACATAAATTCATCAAAAAAGGAAATCCTAAGCTTTCTACAATTATTTCAGGTGCCAATTTTTAAAAAATTGTGAACATTTTTATTCGAAATCTAATATTCTGTTTTGACATATAACCTACAAATTTATTTGTCACTGCTGGTCAAGGCCTACTTGTATAAAATATTGTTTTGTGGCAAAGAGTGACCTACTAACCTGAGGCACTATGAAAACATGACTAGCTAGCATCACACTGGGCAAAACAAAATTTTTAACTAACGACACTATGAGAAACAACTACTGGAGACTACAACACCTGCTATATCACAGAATAAGTTCGGTAAATAAAATTTTGAGTATCGGTTACGTACGTACAGAAATAGTAAATTAACAATATTAATATTTGCACTAACCTGCTGCCTTTCTCACTGCGGTTATCTCAGGTTCTAAGGGCCTAATCTGGCTCTTCCAAGGCATACCGGGACAACCCGCTTTGATTGCACGTAACAGAGACTGACACGCGCTCCACAAAACTTGCGCCTGCTTTGCCGTTTCCTCGGCATTTTTCTTTTCTACACCAAAATAAGAAATAATAAACGGAATTTTTATTTTGGAATTACTGTCAAATAAGGTCTTGATAGTGTTAGGAAATAATTAATATACGAATAAACGAAATAACTTAACTTAATATACGAAATAATTGAGATAAATAAGAAAGAGAAGCCCCTTAAGGCTTTCGTGTAAATCTGAATGGCTATAATGAGGAAAAATTTACCTTCCGGATAAAAATAGGCCAAAAATGTTCCACTGGAATTTATAATGCCTAGCATCATATTTCACAATCATGAAAAAAGTAAACAAAAAAATTACTTCTAGAAAAATTTGACAAGCTGCTGACATTGCGTTTTGTGTGATGTCTTCGAATTCGTTTCTACGGTTATTTTAAATTTTACAATATACAGGGTGTCTAGCAAAGAATGTGACATAAGTCAAGAGTAGCTGCCTTGGGTTAAAAACTTTAGTTCAAGTGACCTTAGTACAATTTTGCTTCCTTAAAAAATTACAAGGTTTGAAAAGATTTGTTTTTTTCATTTTTTTCAAAATTACATCACTACTTTTGAAGATTTAAATGAAATTTGGTGTAGGGGATTTTTCAAGGTGGCTAAATATGAAGATGATCTTATTTTTCACTAAACATTTTTAATTCTAAGGATGCTCTAAAAAAAGATGTTTTTGGATCGCCTTTTTATTTGTTTTAAAAAAAGATATACATGTTGCGTGTTGCTAAAATATACTGTTCTAGTGAAAAATGGATTTTAATTTTTTAACAACGGCCATCATTTACTGTCAGTTGAGTATATGGAAGTGTTCTAATTTGATTAAACCTCACTTTTTTGCTGAATTTGCGACGGAAGTGAATATTTTTTACAATTTACCTCAACTTAAGCCCATTCAAAAGTCGACAATTACAGGGAAAAAGCCCAGCGATACTACATTCAAAACCTTATGCCTCAGTAGACAATTACTTTTTAATTGAAGTATATTGGTCCAAATTGTACAAATCTAAATTTATTTGCAAGTTTAGCACGAGATTGCTCTCAAATACTTGGTTATCGGTAACTGTTGACTGCTGTAATAAATTTTTATATTTTATATCAATCATTTTAGTGATATGCAACAAGTAAACCTTTTTTACAGTAAATAAAGTGGTGTTTCATAAGATATCTCCCTTCTCTACAAAATTTCTACCAATAAAATTAAATAGAGCAATGACCAAGACTGTTCTGTAAAAAATAAGCTCATATTTAATGTTCAGTTATTCTCCCACAAATTTTATTAAAATATCTTAAAAAATGAAATAATTTTTTTTGACGGATTGTAACTTTTTGAGGAAACAAAATAATATTAAGGTAACTTGACCCTCGGCAGCAACCACTAAAGTACAAGGTTAGTCAAAGGTATGGAAACCTCCATAAATCTCAGCAGAAAAGCATTTTTGGAATAAATTGTGAGGACAAAAGTCTCAGTATTTTTCACAGAGCATCCGATGGAAACCTTGACCTTGAGATGAAGGTTCAAGGTCATATCAAGATCAAGTCGGTTTTTTAAAATTGCAGCCATCCTTTTCAATCTCGGAAATGAAAAAGAAGGAAATTCTGCATCCAAATATGACATTGACTCAAGGTCAACGCGGTCAAGGTTAGTTCAAGGTCAAATGTGGATTTTTGTATTTTTTTATTTTTAACTATGGAATGCGAGTGACAGTTTTTGTTCAGATACTTTAAGGTTAGAATTTCATAGGCCAGCGACCATCTGCGACCACTAAAAAATTGTGAGTCCCTTCTACACCACCATAGAAAATGAAAAATGACAGCCGGAATAATCACTTGATTTCTACCTGACCTTGACCATTGACCTTAAGGTCACGTTTAAGATCATAATAACATGTAGAATTCTACGCTCTCTTATTTCTAGCTTCAAAATAAAGGGTCACTACTCCAGAAACCGACATGACCTTGACATGTCCTTTCGACCTGGACCTCAAGATCAAGGTCACTAAGGGGTACCATTACATATCTACTCAAAGAATGTCACTCCCTCTGATTCTGTAGTTAATAAAAAATTACAGTAAAAATCAACATTTGACCTTGAACTCAACTTGACCATTGACCTTGAGGTCATAATCAATGTCATATTCGGATGCAGAATTTTCTGCTCTTTCCCATTTCCAAGCTCGAAAAGGAGGGTCGCCATTTAAAAACCGACTTGAGCTTAATATGACCTTCAACCTTGACCTCAAGGTCAATGTTACCATCAGATGCGCCGTAAAAAAGGCTAGATATTTGTCCTCACCATTTATCCCACATGTTTTTTTTAGGAAAAAAATACCCCATATTGATAAAATTATATTGATTTTTCCCGGTCTCTGGAATATAGACATTTTTTTTGTTGTGATTTTTGGCACCTTTTCTGTAAATTGATGTTTATTTTGCACTCTTTCGTATAAAAATATTAATTTAAACAATATTATCCATAAATATTGGCAAATGTTACATTTAAACTATTAATGAAAAAAAATGTTTGAAAAATTATTAACAACTAAATGAACAATGGTCTACTCTATTTGACATGTAAAATGAGGTGAAAAAAATCGCAAATTTGCATTTCAATTCACCTTACTTCTAGATTATACAGTGTGTCCACGGATTGAGTGCACGTGGGGTGTAAATGACAAACATTTTTCGAGTTGAAATTTGAGCATCTGGGCATCATCTCTGCTTGGCCTTAAACTAGGATGTTGAAAAAAATTAGTACAATTAATTGATGTACAGTGTTTTTAGGATGAATTTTCAAAAATTGTCAAGAGTAAAGTACCCATGTTTTTAAAAATATTAGAAATATTCACTTAAGAAAGTTATTGAGAACTAAAAGTTATAACAGATTTTCAATTTTCAATTTAATGGGCCAATTTAGTTTTTTTTTATTTTTCACAACCACTAAGTACAAATTCCTAAATATTTATTAGAGTTAAAGCATAGCTAATATAATAAACATAAATAAATAAATAATAATATAATAGTTATTCAAATGTGCTGCCACCAACCGTTACACATCACTCAGCACACTCGGTAATTTCTGTGTAGATGGTTTGGACTTCTTGAACAGGGATGGCATTAATTGTACATTTTATTCTTCATTTCAATTCAAATAAATTGTTATTTAACAGGGACCCATAGACTTTCTGCCCATAAATAAAAGTCCATTAGAGTTAAATCAGGACTTCTAAGAGGCCAAGGAATTGGTCCATTTGGCCAATCCCCCGCCCAAGAAATTGACCATCTAGCCATTCTCGAATCATTCGCATTGAATGTGCTAGTTGTCCGACTTGTTGAAAGTAAAGAGAAAAAAAACAAAGTTGGCCGATCAAATTGAAAATTGCCAGTCTCTCATAACTTTTAGTTCTCAATAACTTTCTTAAGTAAAAATTCATCGTAAAAACGTCCTGTGCATTAATTTATTGGACATTAGTCCAATAAATTAGTTTTCAACTTCTTAGCTTAAGACCAAGCAAAGATGAAACCCAGAAGCTCAAATTTCAACTCGAAAAATTTTTGTCATTTACACCCCACGTGCACTCAATCCGTGGACACACTGTATGATATAAATTCAGGAACACTTTTGCCCACACAAAAGTCACACTAGTGAAAATTCGCATTGATCTTTTTTTCAGACGCTCTAGTTTGGCTAATAATAACACACTGCGGCGAGCTGTGGTACGGCTCGACTATTTGGGCTGTACAAGGAATTATCGTGGCAGGAGGAACCCTCGGCAGCTGCTACCTGAGAAATGCCAACAAAAAAAAACAGTGGTGCAAATTCGCACTAGTGTGACCTTTGAGGGTAAATTTCCATAAAATTAAAAATTATTAAAATTAAAATTACGCTAAAATACAACATTCTGTTTCACCGGCTGTGATTGGTGTAATTTTTCACAAAATTCTATCGTGATCGCAGTAACTCGAGCATAGACGCAATGTTGGTAGCCGAAGATTGGCGGTCACATGGCTTGTAAACATTTATGAAAGAATAAGACTAGAATAAACATAATTATTTTTTATCTAACCTCTTATAGCTTGATCCAGCCCCTTCAAACGTCCCACCGCCGTCGCCAACTGAATTTTGTACTGACATCTTTCCGCCTCGAGCAGCTCGTCGTACTTTCTAGTCAACACCCTCTCAATCTCCTCGGCTTTTATGTTAATAGCTTCGTGCAGGTGATCGCTAAAAGCCTGAGACTGACGTTTCAGCTGCTCCCTCAGCTCGTTGTCCGCTTCTTTCCTCACTTTCAAAAGCTGCAAAATAACGAAAACACTGCTCTCGTCTCTTATGAATCCCAATAAGTTTTCTTAATCACCTGCTGTTGGAAGCACAACGCCAACCTCCTCTTCTCCTGGTCGAGAGCTTCGCAGATCTGCGCGTTCGTCAAAGGTTCTCCGCCGCCCTTCCTAGCGGCTTCGACGGCCTGCCGCACCTTCTCTTGGATGATGGTCTCCATTTTGGCCAGCTCCTTCTGGTAGAACAGGACGTTGGCGTAGGTGTGTAGAACGAACAAATCCAGGTCTTCCTCGTTAACTCTCAGCTCCTTCTGGGAGATGTCGATGCACGGGAAGAGACTCTCTAGCTCCAGCGAGAAGTGATTCCTCGCCTTTTCGACTTTGTCCCAGTACTTCTCCGTGACGCTGCCGCTCTTCTGCTCCGCCTCTAGTTCCTTTTTCGCTTTCACGATGTCTTCTTGTACTTTGGAAATGTTGGTTCTTATTAGGTCTTTCGTGGTCGCCGGAACGTCGAACTTTGGACTAAAAATTCATTTTATAGGGTGTTACAAATTAGTAGTTCAACCCGTTAACCACATACTCTTTGGACTACAATGATAGGACTTTTCTTAGTCGCTTTTCATTTCGGAGCCCCATTTTAAAAATACAGGGGTCAAAATTTAAAAAATGATTTCTATTGTTAGCTCTGCTGATTGTAGAGATATTTATCTGAAATTTAGCACATATTTTGATCTTAAGTCGGGAAACTTTTTGTGTAATTTTGGTTTAAAATATCAAAGCGCGAACAGAGAGGAGGGGGGTTGCATTAACCATGGACCCCCTTTTTTTTTCGAGTACGCCTATGCTTTCCGAATAT
The DNA here is from genome assembly GCF_000390285.2 of Anoplophora glabripennis. Lineage (NCBI taxonomy): Eukaryota > Metazoa > Arthropoda > Insecta > Coleoptera > Cerambycidae > Anoplophora > Anoplophora glabripennis. Next base: position 431,899 of record NW_019416257.1, on the reverse strand, counting down.
TTTTTTTTAGATAAAGCGGCATTTTATTCTATTTTTTTCACTCTTATTAAGATTTTATTTGGGGGTCGTTTACGAGATATTGTAACTTTTTTGGATACACGACATCGATTTAGTCGACGTTAGACTTTATTTAAGGAGTTCATGGGTACTGCAACCCCCCCTCCCCTTCGTTCGCGCTTTGATATTTTACACCAAAATTTCACAAAAAGTGTGCCGACTTAAGATCAAAATATGTGCTACATTTCAAATAAATATATCTACAATCACCAGATATACATATTAATAAAAAATCATTTTTTAAAGGTGATAGCCACTGTGATGGATCAAAAAAAATATTATTTTTTTTTGCTTTAATTTAAATTTTATACCTGCGAAAAAATGTGTACAAAATTTTAAGTCAAAATTCCGAAAATTGACTGAGTTACAGTCATTTTAGTGAGGCAGATATAGACACCATAAATCACCTGCATGCTAAGGACAGAGGAAGAATCGTGGGCAAAAAGGCAATAAAATAAAAAACAATGCCAAGGACACCACTGGAGATGTAGAGGAAGAACCATCATCTGGCCCAGGACTCGATAGTAGTGCGTGATCACGAAGTTAGTGTCCATAGACAGATTCAAACCTGCGTATTCACGTATTGTCTGAATGGCGCGACAACTACCAGGGACAAGGACAATAGCCTTCCATCAACTTCTGCCCCATTATCCGTGCCAACCACACCCAAGGTAATTACCACTAGGTCCGCCCTAACCGGCTGTAAATTCCGTGATGGCATCCATATTGGCAGGGGGGTGTGTGGGTACACATGTTCGCAAGTGACCCATTTTTAAGCATTACGTCAAGAGCACCGCCGGACGCACCAACGTTCCAGAAAGGGTCTACAGTGGGCTGGCGCCGGTGACCAGATGCTTACTCATATATCTACGACCAACTCCACACACAGGGACTCTCCAACAAACACTCGCCCCGTCAACACACACGTCTTTTCCACAAACTTAGTTTTTAATAAAATACTTTATTATTACCATTGAGAGAGCGTTTTATTTTTGCTGTACATTGAAAGCAACCCTCAATTTTATAGTAAGAAAAATGGTCCAAAAACTTTAAACGTGTTTTTGTCAAAACGACTTTTTTCAAACTGGTCGCATTGAACTCGATTAAGTAACAATTGATTTTCAATAATTTTTTTTTGTTATATTCGTCTTTACAATGGCTAAGGTTAAACGTAGCTGACTTTGAAGATTTTGATTATTAGTATTTTTTAAGACTGCTTAAATGTAAGAAAAGGGGCAAAAAAAGTGAAAAAAATGTTGTCGCCATTTTGTAAAAAATCAAAATAAAAAATGGCTACGTACAACGATAAATATATTCATATAGATTCTAATGCAATGTGATTTCTTTTTTTCAGATAACTCATCTTTGGAAAATCGATGAGACTATGGGGAGGTGGATTTTTTTTTAAGGGTTTACGGTAAGGCTCACTTTGTAACAACTTAATATCTTTTAATAAAAACTTACGTGAACCAAGTTGAATCTACACTTAATAAAATAAAAAAAACGATCCCCATATTCCTTAACTGTCTCAATCAAAAAATTCACGAAAATCGCTCACTTTTTCGACCGTCACAGTGGCTATCCCCCTTAAATTTTAATTTTGACACCCTGTATTTTGAAAATGGGGTTCCGAAATGAAAAGTGGCATAAGAAAAGTCCCATTATTTTAATCCAAAGAATTTGTGGTTAACTGCTTGACCTACTAATTTGTAACACCCTGTGTATAAAAATATAAAAGTATTTTGATTTCTACTGGTCGTTTAAAAGTGTAAAAGGTGATTTTGCTTATAAAAATAATGGTACGATTCAAGAGAAATGTTTTGAAAACTCAATATTAATGGTTCGATTTTTTAAATTAATATTTTGGAAGAACTTATTTTGTTAGTTTAGCAATTTTTTCAAAGTTGATATGTTTATTATTGGTAGTAAATTGCACTCACAAAAAAAACACTAAATTCCTGAAGTTCTAAAATGTTGAACGATCCCTGATAATATGAAAATGTACCAAAACTTTGTTTTAGTTTTTCAAAAAATTAAACAGTTTAATTTTACAAACAACTAAAAGATCTTGAGAGATCTTCTTTCAAGTTGATGAACTTTGGACTAAAATTTGATAAAAGCAAGAAACTTTTTGTTTTATTTCGATCAATCAATAGAGAACGTTTGTACTCAAAAATAATAGTACAAATTCCTACTAAATACTTTGAAAACTCAATATTAGCGGGGTTACAAACTTTTTTATTTTTTCTTTAAATTTTGTCATAATTTTTTTCCGTTTAGCGATTTTTTTCAACCGTTGAATTTCTGTTAAGCGACCGCTGATTTCTTGAAACAACACAAAACTTTTGTGTGCAAAATATTGGTTAAAAAAAATTTGCAGTTATGTACCTCTGTTAAAATTGACTTCAAAAATCGAAAAAGTGTGACAGAAATCTTTACAGCTGCGGACAAAAAAAAGTTTCGTTTAGGTCGGAAATTTTTTATTATCCACAGCTGTACTAAATTTGTTCATAATTCCGAATACCCTACGTCACGACAACAACCGACAAAATAAGTATATCACCTCGATACCATCTCCTTCAGCTTGTTAATATCTTTGGTGGCTTCGTCAGCCTTTTCCTGGGCCCTCCTGATGCATTCCTGCTTCGATCTCGTCTTGCGCCTGACTTCGTCCCACATTTCCGGTTTGATCTCGTTAACGGCCTCATCGATGATGTATTCAATATCTTGATTGTACGTTTTCAAGATAAACACTGCCTTGTTGTAAGCGTTTACGGCTTCTTCGGCCGACTTGCAAATATTGTCCTCTAGCTCCCTTAAATTTGCGGTGTCAAAACCCTCGGCTTCATTTGATGTCGGTTTCACTTCGCCAACTAGACGACAAGGAGGGTAAAAACGGTATAAGAATTTACAGATTACTAATAAAAAACAAACCATATCAGCTTTAATACTGTTTTACATTCATCAATTTTAGACGCAATAATTCATCAAGAAAAAATATGAAAAAGTTAAAAAATATGCGCTGATCTAAAATTCACAAATTTGTTAATAATACAGAGCCTTCACAAGTGATTACAAGCCATGTGACCAGTACTTTTGTTTGCAGAACAGTAATTTTATTTCCCTCACGTTGACAATTAAATTTCGGCTGGTGATCGGCATAATTTTTTATGAGATCTTATGTAACGAACCAGGGATCGCATTATTTCGAGCGTAGATGTAACAGTTTGTCATTGTTCATCATAAATGAATCAATCCTTGGCGGTCGTGTGGCTTGTAATCATTTATGAAGGTTCTATATATATAGAAACAGAATATAAATCTTGTACGCTACAGTTAAATATATCGCTGGAGCTGCAAATAAAATAATAATTTCGTATCATAAAAGTAAGGGAAGATTTTAATTCCACAGTAGTATTGACAGCAGAACAATAAAAGTTGTGTGAGGTACGATTAGGGGGCCTAACTGCTAAAAAAAAATTAATGGCATTAGGATATCTGGATTACTTTTATGTAACAGTATATGCAAAAATTTGAAGAAGCTTGAATTGATCAAAATAAAAATGTGTTGATAAAGCTTTATAATCTATCAAATTCCTATGAATATTGTACATGATATCCCAAAATGGAGAGCAATTATACATAAAATAATGAAAACAGAACATTATCACATGATTCACGACCATATCTAATCATCAAAACCCAATTTTTTAAGCAAATATTGAATGTGATCTGAAAAAGTCAAATTACTATCGCAGTAAACTCCCAAATCCTTTACGTATCCATGCCTTTAAGATATCTGACTTGATTTTGAAGCGGAACAGGAACAGGGCTTCATTTTACACGTATAGTGCATTTGGAAATACTTGTATTTATATATAAATCATTTACTTCCCACCAAACTACTTTATTTAATTGGCTCTGAAGGTGTAAACAGTCACCAACATTCAAACTCAAAGAAAACCACAGCATATATTAATTAGTAACAATTAAGATAAACCGTAAAGTCATTGACAAAATTAGAGAATAGAAGGGGACCTAAATTAGAACCCTGGGGTACTCTAGAAGTAATAAGATACTGACTAAACTCAAATCCGTTGTAAGTGACATTGTAAACAACTCAACAAATATTAATTAAAATAGTTATTTTTGTATATAGAATGGGAAATGGTACTTTTGCATTGAACAATGGAAGTTATTTTGCCGAGCTTAGTGAGGCAAAATATCCATTTGAAAACGCAAAAGCATTCCGCGTTCGAGATGGAAACAATATTTTTTCGAAAACTGCAATAAACTAAGAATCGTCTTATATAAAACAATTTAATTTATATTTGAAATTGTTTGAACCGTGTTTAAATCAAGACGATTTAGGCGCGGTGACTACATAACGATAGCAAGCTAATAAAGAATAAAAGTTGATTGTTTGACAAAGTAGTGTCAGGATTATATATTGTAATTCATATTTTGACGGGCATTTACCAGAAGAAGTATTGGAAGCGGCACAAAGTGCTGTTTCACAATTAATCCCCAAAAAATCGTCGAGACAGTACACGATAGCTTACAACAAATTCAAAGGGTGGTGTAGTTCGAAGAAAATTCAAAAAGTGTTCGAAGCGGTATTACTGGCATAATTCGAACATAAAATTAAACCTTCGTTATGGTTAGTATATACCATGTTAAAAACTAGACTGAATGCCAAAAAAAAGTGTAAATATCTGAAAATTACCAAAACTAATACCATATTTAAAAAGCAAATCAGTTGGATACCGTCCGAAAAAGTCCAGAATTCTAACGGAAGAGGAAATTGAGAGATTTTTATAAGCATCTGATAATCGATTTCTGTTGGAAAAGATCATTCAAATTAATATAAGTCGATCGATTTAACTAACTTTGGACAACTTTTCAGGGCATTTTAATAGTTGATGTTTGTGGAGCTTTGAGGAGATAAGCAACTAAAGATAACGATCGATGATGTAGAAGACAAAGATTCAATTATTCTTATAAGAAATCTCAATTCCAAAACTCATACTCCAGAGATGTTTTGTGATTTCAAGTCTAGACCAAATGAAGATATACCGCAAATACTGTGCTTTTTGTGAAATATGTCAGGGAAAAATGTGTTGACATCAACAAAATAAGAAATGTGCCAAAAGAAATAGCAATTTATCTCAGTTGGCCACATTCGGAAACTTATACAAGGCACTGCTTTAGACGTTCTTCCGCCACTCTGTTAGCTGATGCAGGGGCCGATATTACCACCATTAAACAATATGGGGGGTGGTGTTCTAGTAAGGTATGGGAGACATATATAGAAAATTCTATACAAATCAAAATTATTAAAATCGCAAATAAATTGTAACCATCTTCAGCAGAGCCTACGGAAATTGCCAATAATACAACGTGCGCAGTAAACTTAAACAATTACAGCAGCAGCTTCATTGAACACGCAGAACTGAAAGCTACGATAAATGACAGCACTGGATCTGGCATAAATTTAACTCACTGCAATATCAGCACTTTCAATTTACATGTAGTGCAAAATAAATTGTAATCGTTCGGTTTATAATAGTTACTGTTTTGTATTAAAATGTTATATTACTTAAAATGTATATTGTGTAATTAATAAAATCATAAATAAGTTTTGAAAAAATGACACACTATTTTTACACTCGTTTTATATTCCAGAACGGGAAAGACTTTGGCGTTCTAGAACATAAAAGTATTTGTCAACTGAAAATTTAACGAAAATGTCGACTTTTGATGACAGTTTTTGAAAAAAGTTGTAAGAAATTACCACAAAACCTGTATTCCCCAATTTTTTGCAGAAGTATGTTGCGATCTACATCCAAATTGTGACATATTATGGAACACATATTAATGTAAATTGAGTGACCATATAAGTACTTTCACTATCAAAATTGACACGAAGATTGAAAAATTTAACTTCGATTAACGATTATTTTTTCTCAATTAATACGGTTGGTGGATCAGGTCCTTTTGATATAAAATCTCGTTAATAAGGCAATTCTAGTGACTGAAAATGAATTAGTATTTCATTTATGTGATTATATTGGTTAGCTTAAAATAAAACGCGAAACTTCAAATAGCTCGAATATGAAACTGAACACTGTATGCACAATAAATTGGCATTTTACCAAATCTATTTGAATTTGTATTTACTATTTACGATGATTATTATTATTATGATTAGTTAGTTAATAAAACATATTTCCAGCAGAATACAGCGCTTTTTGTATTTATATAAATACTAACGTGTATAAAAATTTACAATTGCTTCTGATTAAAAACTTCTAAAATAGTAAAATAGTAATGTAAAATGTTTTTACAAATACAGAAATATGTAACCAATTGATAAATTGTATATCCTACTATTTTTATGTATTGCGTTCTAAAATTAATAATAGTTATTAAAAGAATAAATACCAATTTCTACTTTGGGTTCCGGTTGCCCTTTATCCTTCCTTTCAAGCCTAATTTCATTATAAGTGGGCTCCGGCTTTTTCGTTTCTTTTTCTATAGCTGGCACTATCGGTGGAGGTGCTATTAAAAATTAGTAGGTTAAATACAAAGTTATGAACACACTTCATCAACCGTTTAAAGCTTATCAGTACTAACCTTTATATTCCTGTGGTTCGGGGACTGGTGTCACAGTCCTACCTGTTTTTGATCTACTACCTCCAGACACCAAGTCGATGATGGTGCTTTTTATATTACCATAAGTGTTGGATAGAATATTTCCTTCGCCCTCTTCCACGAACAATATTTTTATCAAGGTGTCAGTGAACGGGACATACTCTACGAGAACTTTTCTAAAATCTGGATCGTATTTGGCGTAACCCAATGTGGCTCCCCCAGCTAATGCGAAAGCACTTAATGCTAGTAGTGTACCCCCTCCGCCAGACTTCTTCGTTTGATGCTGGTGGCTACTGTAAGTTTTCACAGAGGGCAAAGATCCAAAAAGAAACTTTTTACTGTGAGAATTAAAAAACCGGCAAGATTTATATTCGGGGTTCTGACGTGTCCTCTAAAAAATATATTGATTATTTATTAAAAATTACATTTAGGTTATGTATTATAAAAAATATTTGCAAATAGTATTGACACAGTATGAAATAGTATTTAGTTTGTTACATTGAGGAAAATAAAAAATTCCGAATTGTTTAATTTTCTGTAGGTAAGTTTATTTTTAAAGAATGATCAAAAACTGAAAGATGACATAACATGCTATGAAATTAATAACATGATAATTATATCTTTTTTAAATAGAAACTTACCCATGGAATTCTTTTATCTGGAATTCTTCTAATAACTCTCAACATTTTTTGGAACAGCCACTTTGGGAACGTTTATAAAATCGGTAAAAATAGGATAAACCCCGATATTTCAATTCTGTCGGGCCGTCATCAGTTGCGGTAGAAATAACGTGATGTTTGGTAGGGTTTTAATTGGAGGTGAGTTATTAGGTTTTTTAGTATGCACAAGGGATTTACAAGACTTTTGACGTATCTTGGAAACTGCAATGCTCGTAAAATTTGAAATGCCTCCTAAATTTACTTGTCAAAAAGCTGCGAAGGAATAATCTTTTGTTTTTCAAGTGAAAGGTTGAGGTTAAGGTCCAGTTATTTTTTTTGATATTGGTAGTCTTGCAAATTTCCCTAAATAATTATTTGCTGTCTCTCTTTGACACAGAGAAAAATTCAAAATTATGTTATGTAAATTAATTGCATCCAACGCAATAAAATCAAAATAACTTGTGTTGTAATTCGATAATTGAAAATGTACAGATATATTTTTCTTTCAGCGGCAAGAATTGCTACTGCTGCAGTCTCTAATTCCAGACTTCTTGTACAAAATGTAACAAATCCAAGTTTAATAATCGCTAATAATACGAGATGCTTTAGTTCCCTTTTAAGTAAAAATTTACCATCCAGTCAACTGTTCCTTAGTAAAAACTCGGCAGATGTTGATAATGTGACCACAAGAAGTGTTACAAAATATTCAATTAAAACAGGAAAAAGAAAATCAGTAAAAGCGGTGTTAAGAAGATTTTACAGATTACATTGGGGTATTTGGATAAGAACGAAATGCGGTCGTCATAAAAAGCTTTGGAAAAAGAGTCCAGCAAGGAAACGAAGACTTCGTCAACATGTATTTTGTAATGCTACTCAGAGTACATTGTTGGATAAAATGGTAACACATTTCTGGAGGAAGCCAAAATACTACGTGGATGATCCTTATGAACCATACCACACCAGAGAAGAATGGCAATTTACGTATACTAAACCTAGGCCATATTTCCCACCTGAAGAAAAGTAATAAAAATAGACACAAGTATGTATAAAATGTATTTCATTTTTTATTAATAAAAGTTGTATAATGTAATAAATGCACAGTATAAAGTCAGTTAATGATATTTAAGCTATTACATTTCTTAATTTTCCAATGCCCTCGATTTCACTTTCCAATACATCGCCTTTCTTCAAATATTCTGGGGGATTTCGGTGCATACCCACGCCTGCTGGTGTACCGGTTAAAATTATATCTCCTGGATACAATGTTACAATTCTAAAAATTAAAATACCGTTAGATTTATAGGGTGCAAGTAAAATGTTTAAGCAATTTCGATGAACTCTGTCAAAAAACTGCATATGAAAATTACTATGTTCACTATTAAAACACATACAGGGTGTAACACATCTGTGTGGCACCCTATACATTCTATACAAAAGGCTACTACAAGTACTTACTAGTTATTTTTACAAATTTGATTTTTTGACAGAGAACATATTAAAATAATAATTATAACTGTACTTACTGAGATAAATAAGAGACCAAGAAGTCAATTTTAAAAATCAGTTCCGACGTATTTCCATTTTGCTTGAGTGTCCCGTTAACCCATGATTTGATGGCTAAGTTATTTGGATCTACTTTATTCTTTGTGATAACTGCGGGTCCTAACGGGCAGAACGTATCCATGGATTTTCCTAAGAGGAATTGTCCATTGTTTCTTTTCTTTTGCCAGTCTCTCGCGCTAATATCTTGAGCTACGGTGTAGCCGAAAATGTAATCGTTGACTTGATCTGGCCGAATAGCTTTAGCTTGCCTTCCTATAACGACTGCCAGTTCTACTTCCCAATCAACGTTCTAGAATACCAATAAATTGAAAATAGTTCAAACGTCATTGACGTTATTGGAATTTTTTGTTATGGTCGTGACATAAACTAACACATGAGCAAATATTTATACGGGGTGTATTTAAATGATGGAAACAAATGCTATCAGATAATCTTGATGTCAAAATATGACCTTTGACATTTAAAAACATCACAAATTTGTTTTCTTAAATTCCATCAGGAAAACTTAAACCTTTTTTTTTGATACGCCCTATATATGTGGACTAATTGTCATATTTTTGCCTCAAGATTATCTGACAGCATGTGAGTTGCTTCCTTTAAATACACCCTGTATACTTATGTATTTGTATTTATTAAAAAAGTATTGAAAAATTAACGACATAATTTAGGTCAGTGAAGAGGATGAAAATTTCGAATATTTTCCTTGATAGTGTGATGTGTTAGTTTTTTAAACCATTTTTTTTTGTACATACAGAGAATTTTTGAAAATTTGAGAACAATTTTTATGCGAGGCACTAAATATTAAGCAAACTTATGTAACATCTACATAATGGGTTACTTTACATTGATATCAACTTTCACAAAACGAAACGTTCTACGACCTCATTAATTGCATCAATAATTTCTATATTTACATACGATTAATCTTTTATGTATAGGATGTAGTTGATTTTGGAGGAATGTTATTATATTTTAATGCGATGTGCATTTGTTCGTCTCTTTTAAAGACACTTACATCTGTTATTGGAGGTATAACCACATTATCATGAGGGCCTATGATAGTTGAGGAAAATTTGCTAAAAATCATAGGCTCCTGAGGGAAAGGTATGTTCTGCTCTTCACAGTGTCCTTTATAGTTGAGACCTATACAGGCTACTTTATCTGGTTTTGTAATTGGTGATAGCAAATCTACGCTGCTTAAGGGTGTTACAGATTTACCAGCTGCTACTATCCTGTAATCAAAAAAAAATTCATATTAAACTTCGTTTCAATAATTATCGTAAAAAAGAGGTTTTAGTTTACAATTTAAGCAGAGTAATTTTTGAAATCAATTATTTTAATAGTTTCAAAAATTAGTTTATTACAATCTGAAAGTATTTTACATTTTATCAGATGTTTTTTTTTATTATCATGAAGCAAGAATGGGCTCATTTAGCATTTTTTTATTTGCTTCATGGAAAAATATTGCAAATTTAAGGTCCTCTGCAAAAAATTAGAATTTTATGTGTATGAGTATCCGCTGAACCGGCATGTGTGACGTCACCGCATGGGAAACCAATGCCACTTGAGTAAATACAGAACTTATATTGAGCAATATGGAGAAGACACAGAACAGAAAAAAATTACAAATATTGTATTGTTCCCCAGTGTGAGAGCACTAGTGTGAAGACGCCTAAAAAAATAATAATGTCCCCATAATTCTGTCGTGTGGATCTAAAATCAATAGTGTATTAGTCTCTACATTGATTTGTTTTTTTTAACATCTTTTATTTGAATAAATTACTTATTTTGAAAGGAACAAAACTACCGTGCGTAATTTAGGTATATAATAAATAGATATGTTTGTATCCTCTAGAAACACTATACAGTATGGAGTATGTGATACAGTTGTGTTTTTCATTGCTGATTTTTTTTGTAAATATTATACAAATAGGTACTAAGTATTTATATAAAAATACATAATAAATATTATATTATTAATACATATATTTATAAGATATTAGGGAGATTTTATGTAGTTTCCATGAGAATAAAAATAGTAATAAGAATTTTGTATTTGATTAGGTAAATCTTTGAAACCTGTGACAGAAACGGTTTCGTCCAATTAAACGCAAAATCCTTATTCTTATTTGCTATTTTTATTTTACAAAAACATCAAAACTTTCGCTACAAACGTACTTTAAGGGCCCCATATTCTTTAAATAGTGTTTTCCGCAAAGACATAATTTCAAACATTTAATAACTGAATAATTTAAAGCTTATCAAATAATAGGAATGTTATGTCATGCCACCTGAGTATTTTCAAAGACGCCGCAGTAAAACGAATAAACAGGTGCAAAAAAACGATCAAACCATCAAGGTTTTAGGTACTGAAATCTACGAAAATACTAACTTTTTTATATATAATTCCACATGTAAATATTCTTATAACATTTACTTGCTTAGTACTACATATAAAATTGTTTACTTTTATTTATAAGTACGTGAAAATAATTCTTAAAATGTGGGGTTAGGATAACAGAAAACGCATGTTTTACAAACGCTTTTTTTAGTTATTATATTATTTGGGTAAATTTAAATGGTAACAATGAATAAACAAAACATCAAGGATTTTATTTTTGTGCTTACTTTTTTTCTACACGTTTTACTTTTCAAGATTTCAGTACCTAAAAATGCCAGAAATTTCACCATTTCTCGGCCAGGGATATGGCCACCTTAAAGAAGCTTTACACGTTATTAAAACGTAACCTTTGCATTTTCACTCTTCTCATCTCAGCACTGATAAAAGTCGTGGTTTTTATTTAAAAAATCCATAACCATTAACAAACCTACTTCTGGAAAATTAGAAGAATGTGCTTTTACGAACTTGCTTCCATTTTTTAAATTTAATATACACTAACTCTATAACATTATGTAGATGCAGAAACTATCTGGAAGTAGCGCCAAGCCGGCTGACCGTCCCATGCGGTGACGTCATTGCATTGCCACGGCTGAGACAAATATTCGCATTTTAAAAATCATATAGCTTGAAAACCGCTCAACGGATCGAGTTGAAATTTTTAGGATCGCCTAATCATGAGCAATACTTTGGGTACACAATAAGAACGTTTTTGAAAATTTACTAATAACAGTAGAAAATATGGAAAAAAGTCTATGTAAAATATATGTTTAAAACCTGTGTCCAAAATTTTTTAAATTGGTTTGAGTCTAGAGGTGTTCTATATTCAAAAATTATTAAGTCCAGTTCATATATTTGAAGTCAATTCATTGTTTTCTGAAAATATAAAAAAAAAATCAAAACAGTTCTGCAACTTTCGTATTTACAGTTTTTTCTCAAAGAAGTATTAGTAGAGATAACTTCGAAGATATGTACATATAGGAAATTTTAACCACATATTGTATTAATCAAAAGCAACAAGTTTTGTCTAATATAATTTTTTCAGAAAACCTCTGTGTTCAAGATAACTTAATTTTTTAAAATTTTTGTACACGCCACTGTAGCATAAGTTAAAATTAGTTAAGTTAATAATCAACAGGAAGGAGTATTTATAGTAACCAAAAATTTTAAGGTAAATTTCATTTTCGTATTTAATCCATACGTAGTTGATGTTATTTTAATAAATACAAAATACCTAACAGAAATTTTTTCTAAAAAAATGTATTAGACAAAAATTGTTGCTTTTGATTAATAAAATATGTGGTCAAAATTTTGGCATTTATTTCTAAAACATCCCGTATATATGACCTTGAAGAGTGCATCGGATGTCATGGAAGGTTATCTCGATTATGACTAATTGTAAGACAAAACAATTTATAAACGTTGGTCGTTTATTTGAAAGAAAAAAATCTTCAAATTTTTATTAATGTTGAGCCTTATAAATAACAACTAAGATAAGGGAATAAGAATATATTTCCCAGGTGTAACGTCATACGAGTAACTAAATTTTACTCATATGTTTAACGTTATTGTTATCTGTAATTGGTGATGGTGGGGGAGTGTAAAATTGGCAGGATGCGCAGTAGCTTGTTTTTATGTTACAGCTTCGTCAGTTTCATCTTACATAATCAATCTAGATATATTATCATTATCAGATAGCATTGTAGACATCAAAAATATTTTTTATCTTATCACGGATGGTTTTTAAATGTTGTTAACAATACTAAACGAAAAAAATAATATATTACATCTTTAATTTCCGTATCATTTATATTAATAAAAATTTATCTCGAAATTTATTCCGATTTTTCAATGTTTCGTGTATAATGATGAAGCGGAATCGTATTTATAAAACCAAATTTCAAAATAAAAAAAATATTGAATAATTGTAGTTCTATTTTAGTACAGTTGTTTTGACGTCAATGCTATTTTTTAATAGTGGATGTTTATAATGTAGATATATAGTAACCGCCGTTCTATTATTAAATATGAAAATATGTGATTACAGTTATTGATTAAGACTGAACAAAAACGTAATAAATGTTGCAGGGCATCTGCAAACCACTTCTACCATTCCAAAAAATATTGATTTTCATCAATTAAAAGCTATTTATACGCGCTTATATTCCTTACTTTTTACTCACGTTGTTAGCTGTGTCAAAACACTTAAAATTTATTTTTGGAATTCCTAGAGATGGAAAAAAAATCTATATAACTTATTTGCATTTTCACTCAAATTATTACAAATATCAGATTTGTAATACATATTTTCCAATTACCTACTGCTAATGAATGGCCATACCTAAGTGTGTTTTACTTATTTATTTATTGTAAAACAATAACTAACATTAATACAAGGCCAGTCAGTCAGCAAAAATGAAAAAAAATGATGTATTTGAATTGTTCTTGGGAAATTAACCATCCTGATAACCATTATTACATAAAACCAACTGCCTATAATACAATTATATGGCATCAGTGGCGTACGCTGCTTTGACCCTTGGGGGGGGGGGATATAATAGAAAATATATTAATGAATAAGGTTATTTTATATTAATTTCAAACATTACAAAATAAAATCTATGCGTCTTGGCTATCACCTGCATATAAACCTGAGTTCATGGGGGGGGATATATCCCCCTTATCCCCCCCCCGACCGTACGCCACTGTATGGCATTATTCGTTATCAAGTCTTTTAAAGATCCAAACTAGGCGCGACACGCAAATATGTACAATGTAAATATGATAGTGATATACTCGTAAATATAAAAAAAATATATTTTTGTATATTATTATTGTAGATTTATAAAATGGTCTCCAAAATTCTGCATGCTTCTTCTGCATATATAAAGAACAATCAGTTAAAAACGATAGGAAATAACATTTTAAGACTATGGTTTAACCTGTACTAATACCAATTATTTGACTGTCCAACTGACTTTTTTCTCTACCTATTTTTCCAGTAGTAAATTAACATTTTTCTAATTTTTTTAAAATTTAAATTTAGAGGTATTCTGTAGGTTGTGTCTAGACTATAAAATTACTTCAAATATGAAGTGGTTATGACAAATACAAGTATTTATGTAACAGCCTATCGTATATCTTCCATTGTTTTCCCAATAAGAACGTTCTGTGTTTTTTTTATATACGAAATCGTACGCACATTTTTATCTGCTACTTCCATGTTGAGTGCTAAGTACTAAGATTTGATAATTATTGGGTAAATATTAGCAGATTTGTGAGCAGTGGCAGCTTGTGGATCTACACTGAGGGAAATTGTCCTTTAATCATAATTAGAAATTGATTAACCCTGACAAAATATCTACTTTAAATACACATTTTTAAATGCCTAATATAAACACTGCAGTTGATACTGCGCATAAATAAAATATATGGGTAAGAATCGACGATCGTCTGCTTCGTACCGAATAATATTAGGACAGTGTCCCCGCCCTTACTTTCTTTCTTTTTCATTTTCATGCTTTGTGCATATTGTCTGTTGCATTCCAACTAGAGTTACCAGATCTATTTCATGGCAGACCCGGAGAAATTTAATGCCTAAAAAAAAGGTTTGGAAAATCTGGGAGTCAAGTTGTTTTCAAAGAAATCGATCTCTAAAAAAAAAGGACGTACTCAGGAAATATCTACTTCTTTGTATAATATTGACCCCTAAAAAAAAAGGTTCTGCAATCGGACCCGGACAAATCGGCCTAAAAAAAAGAAAAAAGACGCAATCAGGACCCGGGGAAATAGATTTCGGGAGTAGAGCGTTGTATAATTGATGTCTAAAAAAAAACACAGAAAATGTCGAAAAAATCACGATTTTCCCTCAACAAACAAAACCCGGAGCCCGAAGATGTAACATTTAACTTAACAATGTTAACATCAACGGCCATTTTGTTTGGACTTCATTTGTTTTTCTACTATCATTTTCGAAAAATTTACAAAAACTCGTGCAACTTTTATATTTCACATTTTTTTATAGCTCTTAAAACAAAAAAGTTAAAGGGGGGTCAAAATATAGTGAATCACCCTGTACATATAGAAATATTTTTTATTAACTTCTTCCAAGGTTCGCGCCAATAATATTGCTACAAGGAAATACAATTTGGTTATAATGTCGATTTCTATTTTAGAAATTAACTTTGGTTTACTAATTATAGTAGGTAATTATTATGCAATCAAGGGTCATTCAAATTTAAATATTGTTATTATGTCATCTAGATACTAAATATAGTGGATAAGTTAATATTACATAGTGAATTATTAAATAACTTCAAAAATGATTTGTTCAAAAAATATGTATTTAGGTATATAAAAAAGTACAAACAATATTGGGACAATATTTTGAGGTAATCAAAATATATACAAGAAATTTTTATGAAACCTCACCACCATAATGGATTATTAAAAAAATAATCACACATATTATATATTTTTAATACTATAAGTTTTTGCGTGATTGAACCTCATTAAGAGATATATATTCAGTCTTTCGTGTGAATAAACGTATATCTTAAGAATTGTTTTTAAAAACACATTGCTTAATTAATATTAATTGCAAAATATTGCAATGTGTTCATAGATAACGTTTAAATTTCGATTCACAGAAATTGCAGGCAGTTCTAAATATTTGGCAATGGCTTTTGTTTCTTAATAACATATATATAGCACTAATGATGAAGAAATTTTGTATTATTTGTACAATATAGACTGATAGAACATTAATACATAAGAATTTTTAATTCTAGCCATATCTGTTCCAAAAAACAGCATATTGTAGTTCTTTAAAATGAGCCATCGTTTATTAAAGTCAATTAAGGCATTCAGAAGTTATGTCCATTTAAAAATTTCAAGATGGCGTCCTTGATACTGGCGTTGCTATGGTAATAACAAAATAAAAGTTCAAACAAAAGTTGTGAAGGGTTGTATTTAAAAAGTGATTTTTCAACTTAGGTTATATATAGGCGAAATCTCTAAAAACCGACAATTCTCTGTAAAACTATAGCAGTTGCGCCCCCTAGCAGTGAGGTTACAAACTTGATAATATTTTAAATCAATTTCTTTTGGCCGTATTTGTTAATAGATTTTTTTACCCCATAATCGTAGCACGTCTAGTTTCCTATATACAGTCGCTCGATACCGTTAACGGATCACCCTGTATATTATTTTTGAATATGGCTAAAATTTGATCGTATTATTTTTTTATGTTTTATACTGTCAGCCCTCGAATTTTTGGTACACACACTGTATGTTTGACCTTTATTTCGTTCGTTTTTTTCTACAAAATAAAGGGAAACTTTTTTACAAATATAATAATGTCAAGTTTAACAGGTTATCTCTATTTAAATATAGTAGGACCATATTCGATGCAAAGTAATTCATTGCCTGTCAAGGGATCCAGTGCCATACGCTTTTAAGGGTTTTAAAAATTGAATAAGTTATTTATACATTATGAAGGGTCGAAGGGATCAGTTCACGTTTGGCACCCTTATTCCTACAAAAATTCCTTTATTCTCATAAACTATTTGTTTTAAATGTAATTTATTATAAATCCAATTTGTTTTTTAAATTCCACATATGTACTACATTTTACCTCTGTACGCGTCACTGTCGTTTACTTGTTTTTTGGAGGCGCTCTTTCATTTACGATCAAGCTCGCCAGATTAGTATTTGACGTATAACCGACCACTTCGTACACTCGATGCACCTGGGCGACTACAGCTACTACCAGAACACAGTGCGTATGCAGCGGTATTTCAGATTTAACATTCAATTTCATTTTAAATTTGAAATGGTTCATCTTACGCCTCCTAAAAATGATGACACGATTTTCCTTTGATAAAAGACCGACAACTTTTTGCTCTACTTTGCATCGAATACGATCCTACTATAGTGAGGGAGATATGGTCAACAGAGAACAGATTACCTAAACATTATTATGTTGTTTTGGCAATCAAAATCTTCGTTTAACGCATATTATACAGAGTGTTTGTAAATAAGTGCGAAATATTTTAAGGGGTGGTTGTCGAAGTTATTTTGTGAAAAAAAGTTCATGCAAACGTAGGTCGGAATTTGCTTCGTTTCCGAGATACAGAGGGTTTAAATTTTTATTTTATTTTTATTTATTTTTATTAATTATTTAGAGTTTTAAAGATATTGTCTCGAAATTTGAAAAACACTTTGGAGGTATAAATGTGCACTTTTTAGGGTGATCCGAATATTTCTACTTGCACCAGTGGCGTTCGTGCGAGAATGCTACAAGCTTTTTTTAATAAAAAAAAATGGTACGCCTCTAACTTCTTCGCGTGTTGATATTTTTTTAGAAATCCTCCAGCAATTCTGAATGAAATTTGTCTCTTCAATTTTTTTCGTAGGATGCATCGTTTTTGAGGAAAAAAATAAAACGTATTTTATTGCAAGTTGAGTATTTTTAATTCCTATTGATACATTATCTAGTAGGTTGCTGTCAATATTTCTAAATAAAATACAACCATCAAATCGAGTCAGTATCTTTGAAACTCTTTGAAATAATTAATAAGAATACATAAAAAATTAAAATTTAAACTGTATCTCGTATATATGTATCATATTTCGGCCTATGTTTATATGAACTTTTTTTCACAAAATAACTTCGGCAGCCACCCCCTAAAATATTTCGCACATATTTACAAACACCCTGTATAGGTACCTCTACTTTTATATTGAAATAAGCACACTCCTTCAATCACATTTCCAGTTACTATTAGACTCGAACATTGTCATTGTAACCTTAGATAAAGCGTCATAGTAGAAATGACAAATATACTAGGTGTTCTATTAAAAAACTCCAGTTTATATTTTCGAAACGCAACATTCAATTGTTTCTTTAAGTAAGTAGGTGGAGCTTTGAAATTACAACAAACTTCCTTAAAATTTTTGCCCTAAAGGGATATTTGTGAATGAATATAACAACCCTGCGCATATGTTCATTCAGTCATATGTTTTAATGGAAATCGAAAATACGACTCATAAACTCATATGATGACAGAATAATAAGGTCTGCTGTCTTTTGTTCACGTCAACTTGATTTTTGAATGCTTAATAATAAACGTCACGCGAAACGTACTGTTTGTAATGAAGTACGTCTGAGTAGCTACATAATCCATATTTTGATTATCATGTTGCAATTTGCAATTATTCCCTCTCTTCACCTGTAAACATGTGATTAGAAACGTGCTTATTGAAATTACACACTTATTAAGATTAAATACAAACCAAATAAAAGGTATTTACATAACACGGATTCGAAACGCGTAAACAACTACAATCCTGCTACCCGCAACGGCTTTAT
The DNA here is from genome assembly GCF_000390285.2 of Anoplophora glabripennis. Taxonomy (NCBI): domain Eukaryota; kingdom Metazoa; phylum Arthropoda; class Insecta; order Coleoptera; family Cerambycidae; genus Anoplophora; species Anoplophora glabripennis. The sequence continues at coordinate 413,196 of NW_019416257.1, read as the reverse complement.
GATCTGCATGACAATTAAGCTGGGTACCTTAGTGATAAAATAAAAACGTCTTACCTTTTCGCTTTTTCGTAAGTACCATTCCCAGTGGCCAAGAATTTCACTAGGGAATTGGGGATGGAGGAGTCTACGGCACTGATATCGAAAATATCCCCCTGCGGCGAAATTTGCGCCCCCAACTGCTGAGGTCCCCCGGTCTTGAGTCTGTATTGCACGAACCTCATTTTCCTGCTACTGGATAAACTGAAATTCCTTATATTGTCGAACGAGTAAGCATTTATCAACTTTTTTAATGAGTGAGAGCCCAACCGCGTTAATGAATTATTAAATAAATTAACTGAGGTCATATTTTTAAGTTAAATGGATTTATCGTGTAAAAACTCTAAAACAACTGTTCAGTGATAACGATAAGGTGTTAAGACTGCGATCTGATAAATGTCGTTGATGTATTTTTATTTACAATGTTTTTTAAATCGCGGCAACCCATGCGTTCGTCACCGAAACTAGCGACTAAATATGTTGGAAAACGTAAAAACGAGAACCGGTTGGCTTGGTCGGTGTGGTAAGGAGGAATGAGTGAAATGGGTCGCGTAAAATTTATTACCCACCTTTCGGTTCTATTATAGAATCGGTAACCTTCAAGCAACTATCTTGATTTTGTGGAATGTACTTTCTCAACTTATCTATACTTACGAGTATTTTGATACAGTAAAACGTCCTTCGTGAAAAATGGGTGTCATAGATAAGCAAATATGACGTTTTCGTAACGCCTCTCATAAGTACTTCACAAACACATCTGAAAAAAGAAGAAGAATACTTTCTCCGAATTTAGATAATATAGTTTTCTGTCTTTGATAACAAAAATGCATTTTCAATATTTCACGCAAAGGTGGCGCTGGAAAAAGCACTCAGAATTCTGTTCTCGTAATTCGCGAATGCAGCTAAGACAAGAGCTCGCCTTCTGGCGGTGACAAGTGATACTAGCGAAACAAGGTAAATATTTCTTCTGTGTGTGACATTTCGTTTTGTATTTTATTTAAAACTGAATTTAGTGTTCGTTTTTTGAACACTGTTATTTTAAGAAAATAGTGTGAGGAAAATTTCAGCAATTATGGATAGAAAGAAGAAACTGTCAAACTATTATTGTTCAGTTCAAGGTTGCTCTTCATGGTCCAAGAAAAATCCAGAATTAAGTTTTCATCAAACCATTGAAGAAATTTTCAAAATATTATTGCCGATAGATAATACTCCCTGAATTTCATGAGGGTTGTTAGTAAGTAAGGGCACTAGTCTGCAGACATAATATAAATTTCTAAATTTAAATTAACTTTGCTCAATTTTCCCATATAGTACCACATGATCAGCCTTAAAAACTGCCTCTCCTTCTAATATACAACGAGAGTTTTCGTTAGCATATATGTAAATAGGAAATGTATTCACAACGGATAAGTTCATAGTTATAACCTAATAAAATGTACATTAAATTGTAATGCTAGAAACAAATAAAGTAGACATAAATACTTGCCTTAAAATTTATTTATGAAATATTTGAAACCTATAAAATAACACAAAAATCAAATAACCGCAGTTTGATAACAAAATTACTAATAATAATGGCAAATAAGACAAATGTTGTTCAAATGAATGTGTACACGAACGGCAATGTCAAAATTACCTTGTCTCGGAGCTTACTGCTTTCGCCGCTTGGTGCGCTTGCATCTTAAAAATTATCGCGGATTAGAGAACGCTTCTTGAAGTAATGTAACATTTCAGACCTGGCCACTAGATGTCGCAGCACCACTTGAGAACTTGAGAAACTATTTTGTAGTTTCGCCAAAAGATGGCACAAGTCTTCACAAAATATATTAAAATACGATGTCTGCCACATTATTGTAAAGATTGTGATTGGAAACAATCACGAGGAAATGCATAACTAACTACATATCAGAAAAAGAATAATTATACAATAACTTCTTGGTTGTTTTGGACTAAAAAGCCTTAATATGTTTGATGTAAATGCCTAGATAGAAACTGAGTTTATTTTTTGTATATTAAATTAAAAGAAATATTAGTTCAATGGCAAAGGCAATGATGTTGATAACGCTCTTAAGTCTTGTTACTTGAACTGGTTTCCTTAGTCGACAGTATGCATAAGGAGAATACGAAGCGTTCTACTGAGTTCGCAAGAAATGCTTTGACTACTAGAGTGAGGAATCTCTGACTACTTAGTAAGGAATACTCTGATTATAGATTATAGGAGTCTGTCTACTTGTTACTTTCGTTGTTCCTACTGCTGCTGTTGACGCTGTTGTAAGTGTTATTACTGTCGTTGTTCCTGCTGCTGCTGCTGCTGCTGCTGGTGTTGTTGTTGTTGTTGTTGTTGTTGTTGTTGTTGTTGTTGTTGTTGTTGTTGTTGTAGCTGTTGCTGTTACTATTGTAGATCAATAGCTTCAATAACAACGACAACAACAGCAGCGATAGCTGATAACTACAGTAACTACTACTACTACTACTACCACTACTACGGAAACAACAACGACAACAACAACAACAACAACAACAGCAGCGGCGGCATCATCAGGATGATTAATAGCAGTAATAACGACATCTAATCTAACGCAACCATGTTGATAACGCTCTTAAATCTTGTTACTTGAACTGGTTTCCTTAGTCGACAGTATGCGTATAGAGGATACGAAGCGTTCTATCGAGTTCGCAAGGAATGCTTTGACTACTATACTAAGGAATCTCTGACTACTTAGTTAGGAATACTCTGATTATAGATTAAAGAAGTCTGCTTTAGTTGTCACTGTTCCTGCTGCTGCTGGTGTTGTTGTTGTTGTCAATGTTCCTGCTGCTGCTTTAGTTGTCACTGTTCCTGTTGCTGGTGTTGTTGTTGTTGTTGTCACTGTTCCTGCTGTTGTTGTTGTTGTTGTTGTTGTTGTTGTTGTTGTTGTTGTTGTTGTTGTTGTTGCTGCTGTTGCTGTTGTTGTTGTTGCTGTTACTGTTGTTGTTGTTGCCACTGTTGTTGTCACTTGTCGTTGTTGTAGTTGTTATCGTTGTTGTCGTTGTTGTCGTTGTTGTTGTCACTGTTGTTGTTGTCACTGTTGTTGTTGTTGTTGTTGATCAATAGAGTCAGTAACAACAACAACAACAACAGAAGCGGTAGCACGAACAAATCTTGTTCCTTGCACTGGTCCTCGTTACAGATGGAGCAATCGGCTTCACCTTTTGGGGTGGTATCGTCCGCAGTGAGCAGAGTTGTGGTTGGATGGTTGCAGCGGAATCGGACGTGACGGCGAGAATATTGAAAAAATCTGCGAAAATAGATTGTTTTTTTTTCGTTTTTTCCAGTCCCGAATCGAAAGGTGGGTGAAATTTGAAATGAAAATTGCCAGGAAGACAAACCGTATTTTTGAAAATTCGTAATCAATCTTTTATCGCAATCTTTACAGTTTTCAGGTAATTTTGCCAAATTTAGTACAAGAACATATAAAAGTACCTTTTCGGTTAATTTAACTTGTAACAGAACTGTACCAACTTTTAACCAAAAAATAATCAATTCTTTTTTTCTGCGTAGCGCAGATTGAATGGAATCGCCAATGCAGACAAAGAAGGACGCATTACAGAAGAGACACACGGCATTATAATGATTATAAATTATGCGATGAATGAAAATAAACGCGGCCGCCGATAAGTCCAAACGCGAGAGGACGAATGCCGATCGCATGATGAAGATGACGGACAAAAAGGGCATACTTAAAATGATATCCCAGTGATGTAATCTGGCCGGACTAAACGAATGGTTGGTTTTGGAGAAATGCGCTACATAATAAACCCTAATTAAATTAAAATGCCGCAGTCAACTTACAGATAATTGATTGTCGAAACAAAAGGCTTCCGATACCATCGACAGTCATCTGTACGGAGCCATCAATAACACGAATATGACATACGGACAGGACCGGGCCTGATTCCAGTGGACTTTGGAAAAATATAAGTATTTAACTTGGCTCCTGTCGAAAAACACTCTCATTAAACTATGTTACAAAAAATTAATTAATTACAGTAAATATTTTTTTAATTGTCGTAAGTCTTACCCACTCTTTATATGAAAGATCCTATCTTTTTTTCGATGAAGAATCACCCCCTTAAATGTTTTACACTTATTTAGTTACACCCTGTATATGGACATGTGGACTATTATTACCATGGTTCATTTGTGGCTCTTTTTGTCAGAGAGTATGTCAGCAAAAGAATGCAAATTTGAATTTATGATTTCATAAGATCTGCTTGGGATGATTGTATACAACGAGGCACTATTCAACACTGTAGGCGGGCTTGTATAGTTATAGGACTGATATTTTATACAATTTTTCATATTTCAAGATATCATCCGGACTTGGTTCAAATGGAAGTTTTTCATCTCTAAGATACCTATATCTGGATTTTTTCTAACTTTTCTTTTATGTTATTTTGTTTGACAATAGCCTGGTGAATTTGTCTAATCTGAGCAAATGAAGTTGGTGTTAATATTTCTTTCAAAACGTTGTTAATTAATGATGAAGAATGTGATATGTTTTCGAGATACAGTACTTTTTGGTTTCTTCTTTGACCCCTTTACTATTTAGTCAAAGATAAGATGTTTTTCTACATCAATATGAAATTGTGCTCCATTGTTATATAAGCTTTTGATATTTCTTCGGAACTTTCTCCGTCGTCGACATCTAAAGATCCTGTAACAGTATTTTGGAAGGTTCCAATAGAGTTAAATAGCTATGTTGGTCTTTTAGTGAGCACTTTGGAGACTGATGAAATAATAAGGAGGTTTTTGGTATATTATATACCAAAGTTTGAAAACATGGACTATTTCCCATTCTGATATTATATTGTGGGCTTCTCCAAGGTGTACTGGTAGAGATCCCGGGTTGATTTTTATTTCGATGTCTCAGGTTGAAGAAGGGATAAAGGAGAAGGTGCTACAATATATTTTTTTTTCATGGAAGATCAAATGAAGGCTTTGGTGTATATAATCGATTACAAAATATAAACAGTACTTCTCGAGTAGCAGGGTTCTCCTCATGTTTTTGAAAATTTTTAATAATTCAAGTCAGTCCTAACTCGGGGCTTTTAGAGATAGTTCTTTTAGTGATAGCTTCTTGCTTGAGCCAAACTTTCCTATGCACGATTTATCTTTTCAGTCTGTGGAAAGAAAGTGTACGATCTTGTTTGCTTCTAGAGCATATGTATAATTAGGCTCTTCGACATTTCGACATCTTTGTGTTTGTTTGTTTCAAACAGGGTAGATACAGTGATTACAGCCAGCAATTTCTCAAATGGAAATTTTCACGATGCTATAATTTATTTACAGCCTCATCACTGATGGTTTCTTACTTGCTAACTGGGTTCATGAAAAATTTGAAGTCTTCTTTCTTTGATTCTTGATTTTTCTTGGTTTTTCTTAGACTAGGGGTTTGCAAAAGATATAGCGGTACAGTCTTTGGAGATTCTTTCTTGGGCTAGACGAAGAACGACGAAATTTCCAATATTTTCTTGGAAGAACTTCAAAAAAAGATCCGTAAAGTTTCGTACAACAAAGACTTTAACAATGTAATAAATTAATTTTAAAAATAAAGAGCTTATTTCTCCAGCCAATAATTTAGTGCGTAATTAAAGTTATCGAGCACCCAAAACATATGGACATTTTAAAAAAACGACCCTACGGAAACACCCATCGTCGGAAATCAATTTACTTGTCAGCCACATCGCTGTCCGACATAAACTTTATCATCCTTCGTTAATTTCACCACATTTATTTATGATATTTAATTATTCAATTCGCCGCTATGTAATGGCCGAAGTAATGACCCAGAGGAGCAGTTTCCTTCACCTGGGGCCATTTACGCGAGTGTCCGCCCGTTGGCGTATCCATATATTCTCCCCGTAATTGAATTAATGTTAGTTGTGCACCACTATTGGGCGGATTAAAGCGGATGTGAATAAAAATTATGCGCCCATATGAAGAAGCCTTCGGTGCGCGATAAGTTGGCGGCAGGATGTTCGCGTCAAACCAGCCTCGTTTTCTTGAAAGGCTTGACAACGCTGACGAGTCAAAGTATTCTAATTTTAGTATTCGCAATTACGTATAATAAAACTTTAATGGCAACTGTGCTACAACTATTGACATGTCTTTATGAAAACATTTCGAAAATGATATATCCACGTCGATCATTAGATTTGAGGGCAACAGATTCTTATGTCAGGTCAGCTGAATTAGAAGGAATCAGGTAATCACCCTTAGAAAATGGTGGGATTGTTAAAAAAATTAGCATCATTTGGTAACGTTACCTGGTTAGCACCGGAGCTCATTGTCTGTCTCAATCTACTGAGCTACTATTAAGGTTCTGTATTTGTCACTCCTGTTGCGGACTCTCTTCTTGATCTGCGCATCTCGCAAGATGAGTTTTACGTAATTGGCGCCCAACATACAATTTTTTTTTGTTTTTTGAATGAACAACCATAGAGCCTCATAGAGGCAGCAAAAAAATCATCAATTGCATTAAAAAAAGTTACATAATTAATATGGACTTTTCGAAAAAGAGAAACTTGTACCACTATTTTTGTAAGTAGAATCGCTGCTAAATTTGTTGCTTACAGTTACTGAATAATCATAATTTCAATTAAAATGAGAAATCTCGAAATAATACCAAAAGCTGACTTTTCCAATACGCCCCTGATATAAATCGCTCGAAAATCCCCAGAAATAAAAGTAAAGCGCACGTCAATTGTTAGCGGAGACCCTCTTTATGAAATGTTGTCATACAACTCGCTTATCAGATGCCAACTCGCTTATTTGTGTACTAACCAATCCGGGTTGCTTGGTTCTTGGTAAAGCAACAGCCCAGGTCTCTTTCCTTTTTTTTATTTATGTGGCCATGCACTTAATGAGTCGGCGTTAACTGATCCTGATTTAATTGTATTCTACTCCGACAAATTAGAACACCTCCTTAAAGTAGATGTTGTTGGATATTTATCGTTAATTGGATATCATCTTCTGTATTTCACGAATTGCTTGGAAATCAGCAAGAGATTTGCATTTCAAAACAATTTCCAAATACTATTTTTAACAAAAAACCTCATTTAAAAAGAATTTAAAAAGAAAAACTAGAATCTTAGAAAAGATGATAGTCTTTTTAAAATTTAACACGTGACTGTAAAACGATACAGCGTCCCATATGGTAAATATTTTTGGATATATGCTAAAAACAGCTCAATACGAATCCAATAAATTAATCTAAAGTTGCAGTTTATATGAAGTAAGAAGAACCTATAAAAAGAGTGTTGATATTTTAGAAAATGATTTGACATAAATTTTAAATATGAATTTTAAAATTTGAACACTTTGATTCATAGGATATTGCTAAATTTTAATAAAAACCAGCGTCTCAAAAAGTCTCAAAAACTAATAAATTCCATGCTTGAAAATAATACGGCCATCTCCCATATGGACCATTCCCAACAACAGCGGAAACAGTTCAGAATTGTGATTATAGAAAATCGAATGAAAACGGGACCAGATGCCATATGCTAAAGATAAAAATGTTATTTTGGACAAATTAGAGCGGGGTAATTAATATAGCAAAATAATTATTTTGCTATATTAAATTTAGCCAATAAGCTGGGAAATGGCCATTTCGCGACTTTTTGTTTCGGCAAGCTGAATTTATCGCTATAGATGCTAAATATTATGTACAATAACATATTAGTTTCCACAGTCATAAAAATGGGGGGAAGATTGTTTACAGGGTGGTTAATTGTATAATTTTTACGTAAATTCACGTTTTTCGCTTATAACTTTTTTCCGTTCATTTCCACGAGAAAACAGTAATGTACTTTTTTTCGTCTTCAAAAGACCTACAAAACTAGCCCTTGAGCGTCAAAAAATATTGATTAGATCAAAAGTTATAAACAGAAGTTTATTTACTATACTACAAATAATAGACAACCCCATAGTACACATTATTATGAATAATTTCTCAGTAGTTTTACTAGATAGATTTTTGACCCTATGTATTTTGGACACAAGTGCCAAAAAAATGTCTTCTTTGGCGATATTCTGGCAATATTAGAAATACTTAAGAAGTTTCAAACCCCAAGTGACAAACTAAAAGAATTATAGAATTTATTTATTTAAAGTAATTAATAAATTATAATTATATGTGTTACTGAGCATGCGCCTTAAAGATAATTTCATGTAAGCGAAATAGTCTCGCAACAGGATATCATTCAAGAAAAGTTTGGTTATAATAAACCACTTGTAGAAATAAACACTCGATAAACAAACTGACACAGTACAGCACCAAGAAAAACAATAAAAATACTTAGTAGAACTAGAAAATGCCAAGATTAAACAAAAGAAGAGAAAATACGCTAATGATGACAGAGATGATATATCAACAAGATCTCACCTAAGTATAAGGCTATTCTTCCCGAGCATGTGCCGTGTGGCTAATGTTAAATTCTGACTATATTTAAGTCTAGGGATATTCTTTTATAACCTTTTTTGTAAGTTTTAAGCTCATTAGTGTATCTATTTTACGAAATACATGTTGGTTGTTCTTAAATACCTACTTCTAAATCTTTATAAAAATAAATTAATTTGACGTTCATTTTTATAGTGCCTATGTAAATAGTACACAAGGATCAGATTTGGTCTGCACAATTTCCACAATGACAGTTTGTTCCGGGTTGCCTAAATATGTGACGTCACACTAAAAGAGTCCATTATAACAAAATTTTGGAAAATAAATTAACAATATTGTGCAAAACCATACTTATCGTATCAACTTCAACGTCACCTATTACGTGGGTGTTGTATAATACTGAAAACGTAATATTGACAGTTGGTAGAAGGAAGAGCAAAAACAAACGCTTAGGTGGGGAATTCTGGAAGGAAGCCTAAATAGTTGAAGTGAGAACAGTGTAGAGGTAGGAGTAAGAACAATATTTTTGACGAGAAATGCGAAAACCGATTTAATTTTACTTCAAAACTTACGGTATTAGTCAAGTAAATGCTGAAAATGTTGTCCGCCAACTTACATACAATGATACAGGTTGTCTTCAAACCGTTGTCGAACATTCTGGAGCACTTGCGGTGTTACTTCGCGACATACATTAATGATTCGTCCTCGCAGATCTTCCAAGGTATCAGGTGGAGTGCTGTAAACTTTGCTTTTAATGTGCCCCCAGAGAAAGAAATCTAAAGGATTTAAGTCGGTGACCGAGGGGGCCACTCAATTGCACCTCTTCGTCTTATCCAGCGTCCTGGAAACGTCTCATTTAGGTAATTGCGCACATTGAACGAGTAATGTGGAGGAGCTTCGTTTTGCTGGAAAATCAGTTCGTGTTCATTGTAAGCAGGATCGTCCTCTATGATATTTGTTAGAGCTGGGTCGATGACATTTTGTAGTAAATCCAAGTACATATCGCCTGTCAAATTTCCAGGAAAGAAAAAAGGACCTACAATGGAATTTCCAAAAATACCCGCCCATACATTCAACTTCTGGGGGTGTTGGGAGTGTGTCTCATGGAAAATCCTTGGATTGGTATCAGCCCAGTAACGACAATTATGGCGATTCACTAAACCATTCAAGAAGAACGTACACTCGTCCGAAAAACACACATTAAAGAGGAAATTATCGTTTATCGCTCGTTCAGTCATTATTTCGCAAAATTGCAAACGACGATCAGAATCGTCTTCATTTAGCTCTTGCACTAGCCGAATCTTATAAGGATGGAATTTGTATTTTTTTAATATTCGTTGGACACTTGTACGACTCACTCCTGTCGCAGTAGCCAATTGCATTGTACTCAGCGTACTATCCATTGCCACTTGCCCCAATACCGCAATTTCCTTAGGTTCATTTAGTACCGGATTTTCAACCTGCCTCTTTTTGTTATGAACAGAGCCAGTTTCGCGAAATTTGGCCACCAATTCGCGAACAATTTTTCTAGACGCATGTTTCTCAGGAAACGTTGGTTGAACAGTTCGGCGATCCGATTTCCGCATTCATTGTTTTTGAAAAAAAGCTCAATAATTTCTACTCTTTCTGGAATTGATACACCATAATTAATCAATTTAAAAGACTCGGCAGTATTGGTACTCTTCAACTACAAGTCACAAGACAGTTATCTAGCAACTTCTTGTGGCCTATCTAAATACGAAACAAAAAGCGGACAATTTTTTGCTCACCAAAATCAGGCTAAAGAATTCGCAAATCAGAAAAAAAAACAGCGAATTCTTTTGAAGGAATTTACCAAGCTAATACCATAAGTTTTGAAGTAAAATTAAATCGATTTTCGCATTTTTCGTCAAAAATATTGTTCGTATTTTCAAAGCTGCATATTTTCTAAAATAATGGATCGATTTTCAAAAAGTAAGAATCGATGTATAGAGAATTAAAAGCCCTTTCTAATGACCCCCCACTTGACCCACATTCCCATTTAAAAAAATTTGGGGGATGGCACCCCCACTTAGGGGGTTGAAGATTTTGCTATGCTTTTTGCGCCAAAAGTTGTCCCCCTCAGAAGCAAACTTTACTTGTTTTTGGATTTTGCCGAAAAGTTCATTACTACCCGACAGATCTTCCGAAATCTCAACTTATAGCTGGATTGCCTCCCGTATGGGACTCCAGTACCTTCCGGCCCTGCCGGCTAACTAACACCAAACCTCTTCAGTTTTACCTGAAGTGTGCATGTCTAATTCGAGTGAGGTGACATTTAGTGAGAATTAAAATTTGTTATCGGTTGTTTTGTATTTATATTTGGGTAGTTAGAGCAACGATCGTGGGTTTCTCTACCATGCTCTTTCCCCATAGGAGCTCTAGGTGAGCCTGGCACTCTCATTTTATGTTAAATGGTTGTTAATGTTTTTGTCGTTCTTTCTATTTGTCACATGTTCGATTTGAAGACTGTTGTACGTAAATAATAAAGTTAGGTGTATTTACTCTGCTTTTGTTTTATAAAATTAATCCATACTTCCCCTATTTAAAGTTAGTAGCCAGCGCCTTCCGGTCAATGAAAAATAGATGTATACAACGTAGGTATTCCTTATCACGATCACATATTTTTGGCCGCCCTACGTTTATATATTTTTTCGATCGAACCCCAGGGTTGTTATACTACAATATGTATGTGTTAAATATTATAACTGTAATTGTTTGATATTACAGTAACAATTTGCTATAATGTATAATATGCTTTCGTACGACATTACAAACAGAAAAGTGCTTCCAAATGAACTATGTTCGTATATGTTGTAATAATAGTAATAGCCAAACATTTCTGCTAATCTACTTACATGAATGGTAATAGTATAAGTACATTCGAACACATTTGTAGCTGATTATTCCTAAATATTACAGGTAACGACATGTAAATGGGCAACACTGTTATAAAATAGCGAACAAAAAAAAATTGATTGACATGGATATCAATTTGAGCAATTTAAATATTAAATTATTGCAATTAGTATAATTTCGCAAAATAACCCTGGTTAACTCAGCTGTTTTCGTGTACGGCAATTTTCTCATTACCCGACAATTTGCATAATGCTGCATTATAATGTGAACTTACACGATCGATGTCCTTGATTGGCCGCTAATTAAATAATTAATTATACCTTATCAAAAATGCGAGCGTCATTGTTTCTGTGCCGTGTGGCTGATCGTTGTTAATTGAGGAACGAGAGGTACCAATTTGCCGACATTAGTGATATAATTCCTTACATATGGTGGTCATACCGTTTTTTTCGCGTCGGGCAGGTAGAATTTTGCTCTCGGGGCGTAAGGAAATTAAATGTCGATTACGATATTATGAAGTTGTGGGAAATTATAGCAATTTTCTCCCAATTATAAGCAAATGGTTCCCCAAATACCGCTGAACGAATCTAGAATTATCCGTTTACTTCGAATTTGGCTTCTCTCTTTTTGCGTAAGTCCACAAGTGTGTGCTGATGATGATTCTCTTCGAAGTAGTTATCACCTACTTGTTATACAGGGTGTCTTGAAAGTTCTTGAAAATTTTTTGAATTTTGTAAATAACTCGAATATATATTAATCGATTTTGATTATTTTTGAGGTGTGGACTTTTGCTTTCAATCTACAAATTTTGATGTTATACAGAGTGTTTTTTAAAACTCACAACTCCTGCAAAATCGATGTGTGGTGATAGTATCTGTTCATAACTTTTTCCTGTTTCCGGCAATAATGATAACTATTTTTGATTTGATAGGTGGTACCATTTGGAAGTTTTTGGGCCTCTTATAGAATTTTGATTAAATGAGCGGTTTGGGTACAAAAAAATATTTTTAAATGTCTACGTTATCTTGTCACTCATATTACAATAACTTAACAAAGTGCTAGTAGGCTTTGATTCTGAAGGTTGACTGTAATTTCAGTTTAATCTTGTTTGGGATAGCGTTATTATTGGCCCTGTTATTCTATCCAATAGACTGAATGCAGAATTTTTTTTAGAATGTTTGCAAAACCCTCATGTATTTCTAACGTCAAAAAAATCGTTCAAAAATCGAGGTTTGCAAGAAATGAATAGAATCATGAAAAATTTGGTATGTAGGGGTTTTTGATTAATGCTATATAGGATCCATGGGGGTTTTTAGGTTTACTAATCACGAATTTGAATTCAGAATTGCAATATTCAACATGGCAGATCCAATATGGTGGAAGAGATTTTCGAAGAATCAACAGATTAATCCCGAATTGGATCCTTGGGGGTTTTGGGGGTTGCCGATCACGAATACGAACTCAGAATTGCAAATTCAATATGGCGGATCCAATATTGCGAGCGAAATTTTCGACTCAAAATTGCAAATTCAACATGGGGGACAAGATTTTCGAAGAATCAACAGGTTAATCCCGAATTGGATCCTGGGGTGTTTTGGGGGTTCCTGATCACGAATACGAACTCAGAATTGCAAATTCAACATGTCGGATCCAATATGGCGGATGACATTTTCGAAAAATCAACAGATTAATCCCGAATTGGATCCTAGAGGGATTTGGGGGTTGCTGATCACGAATACGAACTCAGAATTGCATATTCAACATGGCGGACGAAATTTTCGAAAAATCAACAGATTAATCCCGAATTGGATCCTAGGGGGTTTTGGGGGTTGCTGATCGCGAATACGAACTCAGAATTGCATATTCAGCATAGCGGATCTAATATGGCGGATCAGGATCCAATATGGTTGATTTTGTAGATGAATGTATGCATTTCAAGATGGATGGCTTTTTTAAAACAGGAATAAATGACCATTGAATGTATAGATCTTTTTTCTCATACTTCTTCTATTTTTGTTATTTTTGACCTATTTTTTGAGGTTACAAAAAATGTGAAGGCAGTGGATTCGTATTCAGCGAGTGAAAATACGATATAGGTTATACAAAACCATATGACACTTTTTTTGTGTGGTTGTGTAATTAAATCAATTTCTATCTAGTGTTCCTTATTTTGGTATTTGCTCCTGCAACATTTTTAGATTTACTTCAACATTAACGTGAGAAATAACAAATAAAATGAAAAATAAAACATTTACAGATGTCTAGCATATCTCTCTTCTTCTTCTTAATAACAGATTTCAATATGTTGTTTAAAATATAATAAAGTAAGTACTTTGAAAGTAAGATACGGAGTCCCGCAGGGTTGGATTTTGGGTCCTTTAATCTTTTTACTTTGTGTAAATGATCCACATTTTTCACAGTAATGTTTTAAGTTATTTTTTGTAGATGACACCACTGTTACTACAGAAAATTAAAATTTATTTGTTTTCTTAATGACTTGCCTCTGTTGCAACCATTAGCGAACGACTGGGATTAAAGGCATACTGTCGTGTGAGAATCTTGAAGGGAACTTCAAAATTCCACATCGAAATCGATCGCAGACAGAAATTTTCTGTAAGATCGCTTAAATATCGTAGTCGATGTGCGACAGCCCCAAGTAGGTCCTGTAAACCACCATGTTAGCAACGATCTAAATTTTCACAGATATTTCTAATCCAACCGCCGGAGCTATTTATTCACAGATCCAAAAGCCGCTCCAGGCACAGCAAGTTAGAACAGACGAGATATTCATGGAGTATATTTTCATGCATGTTTCAATTTTTTTTTAAACGTAGCGCGAAATACAAGAAAGTCACTTTGCAACTATTAAACGATGTGAGGTAGCTGATATCAGAGGCTCCACCACCTCCAACGACGAATCAAAATCTCTCCAGGAAAGACAGAAATCGAGTGATGCCGACAGCACCAGAAATCCCAAAAATTCATAATTTGGCGAAGCTCATCATCAGGTGTGATCGAACGTCGACTCGGATTAAGTGCAGTTCATTAACCATGGCAGAAATCTTAGCCAGTTCACAAAGTATAACTACCTATACCGACTGTTACGTTTGTATAATCAGATTTAAATTTTTATACAGAATATAGATATATTCTACAAATGTAAGATGCTACATAAAAGTGCTCATAAATTAAATAAATTGCAAATTTAGTGTAAAAGGTCACAGGACAGTTATCTATTTCACTGCAAAAAACGTTAAAGAGCTGATGCTTCGAATAAAGATATGCTATATTTGGCTTTTACTCACTTTCATAATTTTATTGCAAACATTTACAATTATTTTTTCTGAAAAACACTTGACTCACACATTTCTATTGTAAATATAATTATCCTAGTGACATATTAAATCATCTAAGAAAATGGAGAATTGGAGATAATTGCTTGAAACACCGTTATTATCGTAATTTCGTTCGACCTCTGTTATTTTCAGAAAAATATAATTGATTGTTCATTACGAGATTTCGCCTTGTTATTTAAAAAGAAAACTGAAAGCATAGGCATGATATAGAAATGATTAACAATTTATATTAAAATAGACTCATACACATTCAGTTTACCTTCGAAAACGGTATGTGTAAAATAAAGCGTACCACACACCATAACCCGTATAAAAATTGTGCTAAATTAGCATGCTCTTATACCGTTTTCCAAAATCCCTTTATGAATACGTGTAAATTGGATATTTATCTTTTTTTTTCAGCCCCAAAGAGAACTAGTATCATTTGAAGTGAAATTATTTATTTTTTCGATACCTCGTCAAGTAATAGTTAAGCGTCCTTCTCCCAAGAAAACATAATTTATGCATAATTAATTATGCGAAACACAGGCTGAATACTTCCTGCGAAATAGATAATCTTTCCTGCAATTAAAATTATAAAGTAATGCGGTGTAATAACGTGTTGACTTAATTTGTTATTCAAGCGATGTAAGTAGTTGTGTAACCGATGGGTACTACAAAATTTAATCACTTTGTTTAGTAAAATAGGTACTTTGTTAATTTCTAATCGTCCAGTACGACGTCGCTTAACGCTCACAAAAAACGGCGATGCTATCAAATTCTGGTAGCGATTCACCTCATCAATATAAACAAACAGGGAAGGTAACATTTTTACCTAAAATAATGGCTAAGGGTTTTATGATTCCAACGAACAAAAAATTAATGAATAAATTGAAGACACAAATTTGGAATTCACAAGGAAAAAATATTTCTTCTATAAGCTGCTATATTCTGTATAAAGTACATTAAATAGATTTGAGAGAATGACTTCTGTTGAGTTGCCACAAAGTCATGGAACAAGCAGGAGGTCAAAAAATTCATTTCTATTTAGCTAGGTAGTGAGAAAAGATAAAAGGATATACGATAATTACAACAATATACGATTAATAGAATAAAAATGCATAGTAATACATTCACACAGTGCGAGAATTAGAAGTAGAGTATAAAAAAATGCTTCGACACGACGATTAGTGTTATAAATAAAAAAAGCAAAAATTTTATCAGGAGTGCCTTTTCTCGTAAATTGGCCAATAAAAAAGTTTTACTGTCCGTTTCTATCAAAGTAGGCCGATTCGTACACGAATTAAAATTTAATATAAATTTTTCTATACAGTTAAAAACAAAGGCAGTTTATCTTATATTTCTTGAACGATTTCTATATTTACCGATTTTCTGATCACCCTGTACATGCAAGAAAGTACTCTATGCCAATCGCATTTTAAAGAGAATCAAAAATTTTAATAAAGAATGCCTTTTTCTCGTAAAATGAAAAATAAAAATATTTTCCCTCTTTTCCACTCTAACCGTGGACATACTGTATATTCCAAATTTGGAAGCAGTTAGCCTACTTTGATTTTCTCAGTTTCTCCATTCTGTGCAGATAAGGTTTTTTGTAAGAGCTCGGAACAAATTTTATTAATTCTTTAGAAATAAAATGTACATTAATGTTTCAAATTTGGTATGAATTGGTTCAAATTTTACATTCACATGGTTTATCAAACCAAAAAATCCAAAGTAGACCTATTGTCTTCAATGATGGTAGGCGGACATAAATTTTAACTGTGAAAAGCGTTTCTCAATATAATTTTTTGATACATAATAAAACGGGACTTTGCCTAAATATTTTTTTTGCTCTTGACAAGTCCTGCTAGAATTAAAAATATGCAACATATTTTTAATCACACATCCAAAAATGTAAAAATTTGTGCCTAAGTTTTTAAGTTTTTTTGTCTTTCACACTTATGGTTAATAGCATTTTTTTATGCATTTCACACCATTTTTTGTGTATTTATTAAATGTTATAGCTTATTATCGAGTTTTGGGGATAAAACGGACACCCTGTATATAATAGTTCACTTAGAATAAAATTTTTCTATATTTGAAAGAAACCAATAAACGATTGAGTTTTTTCTCATAAAATAAAAAATAAAAAAGCTTCAGCTCCATCGGTAAACATACTGTATATATTTTTGTGAAGTGTGGAACTTACAATACTAATTGACCTGTCTGAGCATGTTTTTTAAACAATTTTATCTTTAATATAGCGAACCTATTTCATGATAGTCTGTATACCTTAAAATAAATTTTTAACAAAAATTATAGCTACAACAAATATATGAATTTAATTCGGTTTTACTATTTGTATGTTAATAATAACTTTCCCTATGGTAACTATTGTGGTATTCAGTAAGCAATGATGTGTTTTCAAATGACTGGGTTTGCAAGATTGTAATCTATTTATTATCCCAACAGAAACATTTTACTTGTGCTTTGCAAAAAGAGATTATTCCCTACCCAGGGCAACAAACTCATTTGCTATACAGTCTCTTGACGAATGAATTTTATGAGGATCTGTAGCCGAATTCAGATCAGCATTGGTACACGGGAAAAACGTTGTCGTGAAGGCAGGCTCAAATTGAAATTTCTCTGAAAAAACATTGTTTGAAAGTTTTGACACAATGTGCCTGTCATCAATGTTTATTACATGTAGTGTTAAATCTATGAATATACTATTAAGCACTTTATTCCAAATTAACTGTCAGCTCAATATTGAATATTTTAATATAAAAATTGTGATAAATTGGACATACCATGTCCTTTTACGATTTTTTTACAGACTGACAAAACTGCTATTGTATTGCCAACGACAGCTAATGTTAACGAATTATATTCTTCAACTTTACATTCTCGATTGCATTCATTCAGTACTTTCCTAGATTGTTTTCCCAAGAAAATATCACGAATACTAATTTTATCTCACAGTTTTGATTAAAATTTAGGAAAAATATTTCTGAACACAATAATCGGTTGAGTATAGAAAGCAACCGGTAAACGCTCATTAAAATTTACGGGAAAAACGTGACGTTTTGTAATAAATAATACAGACACTTATAATAGGCGCCTTTCGTTTGCCACTTGGTATACGTGATACAATGAATAAAGGCAATTTATCAAAATTACAGCCCGATTCAGTTTTTTTTAAAGGTCTAACCGATTTTATTACTAATAGCGTTAACTTTCACCTCAAGAAAGTAAATTACTTAGACGGTTAGCCCATCCTGTGAAACGGTAATTAACGCTTTGGTTAAAAAAAAAAAGAATTGACCCAATAAGAACAATACAGTCGTTATGACAAGTGAAATTTGATGAAAAATAGTATGTAAACGCAAAATGCTAAAATCAGGCCAATAAAAAGCTTAATTACTTGAATTAAACGTTATAGAGTACAATATTCAAAATCAAGTTTTGTGGTACTGTCAAATCAGCACAAAACAATGATTTTTTTAAAAACTTTTCGCTAGAGTACTTTTTTTCTCTGAAAATGGATGACAAATATCATTCGTAAATAAGCTTATACAGCAAAAATCCATAATTTCTGTTGGTTTTATTTGAGACATTCTGTTTAGGCATAAATGACTAACTAAATATGAAATAGTTATAACTTGATTAATTTCTTGATGAACTTATTGGGTCTAAAATTAGTAAAAACACTCGTAAAGCGGGTTTTTGTATGTCAAAATCAGTTTAAGAGTACGGATGTCACCTGGAATTTCACTTTCACCTTTGAAATTTGCATTCAGTCCAACACCGAACTGATTTATTATTCGTCCGATCCAAATTCGAACATTTTTCTCGGAATCCTTTCGACGTATTTTAAATTCTTCTAGTAAGATACCTCCTGTCCCGCTACAGCCAAGTGCCTGCCCAAATATGTAATTAATGCCTGTGTTTGATTTGCGAGCCACCGGTGTTTGCCAAAATGATCATCTGCAATAAATAATCTTCCCTGTATAATATATGTACGAATAACGAGCCAAAAATCTTCTCCGTTAATTAAACAAACCAGGACAGGCCTCAACAATTTTGTTGTCCTCTGGACAATTCTGGTACTATTGTTTTATGAAACGTACAATTTTAAGTTAATTTTGATTAAGTTAATTATAATTAAGTTAATTATAATTAATTATAATTTTAATATATATAAGTTAATTATCATTATAAGTTATTATAAGTTAATTATCGCCATCAATTGAAATTTTACTAGCTACAGAAATAATTCTATACATTTTTCGGTTATTTTAAGAGATACCTACAATAATAATGGAATTGTGATAGAGTTGTAGAGCTCTATCATATTTATTTTTCTTATGAACCGCATATTTTATAATTCAACTCCTCTTTTTGATTAAAATGACTCATATGGCATGGTTTGCTTTTTGTTTTTTTGCGGAAATGCCACATTATTCACTATTACAAAAAAGTGATTCGAATGTAAAGCATCAAATGGTACAAAACAACAAAATTTTGAGTTTCATCAAATTTTGTTGATAATGTTAAAGTTTAAAGTTTATTCGCAATTTTCGTATGCGGAAGAACTATATATCCTTCAAATATATCCACTAAACAATCTAAGCAATATCTGATTTTTCTTCATGTGATTTTAATTTGTCTAAGTAATGTTCCAATAATGCATGGATTTAAAGTTTTTTATTTTTTATTAAAAAATAAAAAACGAAAATCAAAATGTTCATTTTTTGGTCCGTGTCTTTAAAATGAAAAAGATTGATCATATTTCTCTTCAGCATGCTATGTTGTAGTTAAATTCTATAACGGCCTAATTCTGAAAGAAGTTGAGTAATGCAAAGTAAATTGTTGTTCGTTGAACATGAATTCATGTTAATATGTGGATATTTGGTTGCTTACACCGAAGTAGATATCATGTAATAATATTTCCAGGATTTTAAGAAGTAGATTTTACAGGGTGTTTCAGAAAGACCTCCCGTAAATACAGGGGTGATAGTACGACAAGAAATAAGATTTTTTTTTTCATATGAACTGCATGTCTACATCCTCTTGTTTTCGAGATACAGAGCGATAAAATAAAATTTTTTAAATAGAATTTTTCAGGGTTTTTAGGGACGCCAAATACGCTGGTCTGATTATTTTTTTGGATATTTCATAGAGGGCGCTAGTTATGCTACATTCCTATTACATTTTGAGGTCTAATTTTTTTGAGGCTAGGTTTTCTACCATTCGGGCTCCAATTTCTAATGTACAATTTTATTTTCTGAAAATAATGTACTCTTGTTAGAACTTCCTAATGTGGACGGTTTTCGAGAAATAAGGCTTTTTATTGAATTCTTACAATATTGTGGTGTATAAAATAAGTGACTTTTCTCAAAGTAGGCTTATGTCAAAACTTATTGATGGATATCTCATAAACAACGCATATTTTAAACTCTTATTAACTTTATATCAAAATTTTAGTGATTTTTAGTGATTTTTAGTTTAGTTATTTTGATATAAAGTTAATTAAAGTTTAAAATTTTACTAAGAATATATGCGTTGTTTATAAGACATCCATTAATAAGTTTTGACATAAGCATACTTTGAGAAAAGTTATTTATTTTATACACCGTAATATTGTAAGAGTTCTATTAAAAGCCTTTTTTCTCGAAAACCGTCCACATTAGGAAGTTCTAACAAGAATACATTATTTTTAGAAAATAAAATTGTACATTAGAAATTGGAGCCCGAATGGTAAAAAACCTAATCCCAAAAAAAATATAACTTAAAATGTAATAGGAATGTAACATAACTAGCGCTCTCTATGAAATATCCAAAAAATAATTAGTCGAGCGTATTTGGCGTTCTTAAAAACTCCGGAGTACCAAAATTCATATAAATATTTCGCACCGTTTGGAAATTTTCGTAATAATTCTATTTAAAAAAATTTATTTTGTTGCTCTGTATCTCGAAAACAAGAGCAGATAGACATATAGTTCATATGACAAAAAATTCTTATTTTTTGTCGTACTATCACCCCCTGTATTTACAGGAGGTCTTTCTGAAACACCATGTAGGAACCTGCCTAAATTCAATCCAATATCCCGGGCATACAAACGGTCGATTATCTCCTAAAGAATCGAAAAATCCTAAAACACAAACGTTTTAGGGTTTTTTAAAATCTATTAAAATAAAGAAAAATTGATCAGCTAAAATGTCATGACGAAACAAATTTACTTTTTCTTTAATGGAACACCCTGTATATTATTACATACTTCCAATTATTTTCGAAATTCTAAACAAAATTCATATAAGCACATCATTACCTAAATTTAATTTTTTCGAGATATTGAAGTTTGAAAGCAACTTTTTACTACTCTCAAATTTATAAAAGGAAGATGGCCCCAAATTATGGATATTTATTTGGAAAATAACACAAGGTGGATATGATTTAATTTTGTTATTAGTTTTTTTGCAGAAAATAAAAAAGCATAATAGTTGAAAATGCATGAAACGAAAATACGTATTTTTTAATGAATGGATATTTAAATTTTTGTGAAAACAATAGTTAGGTATGCCAGAATAAAAAAAGAGAGAAAACAAGTTTTATTGAATAATAATTAATTTACTGGGAGAACAGGTCACAATTAAATAATTTGTTGTAAAACAAATTATTTACGAGCGTTCAAATAAAAACGTGGTCGAAGTTGGCTCTGACACATTGGACGTAGGGAGTAGCTTATAGCGACCAACTTAACCTCATTTCTCAACGAGCTGTATAGCAGCTGTCTGTTTCAATAACGTTAATGACTATATAACTTTATTTTAAAGAATAATCGTGATAACAATAACAAACAATTAAAGGAGCTGCGGAAAGTGTCCCCCTCCTTGTTATAACAATAAATTAAAGCAGCTGCTGAAAGTGTCCCCCTCCTTGTTCCAAGCACTTTTCACACCTGTTCCTCAAAGAATTAAAGACATTTTCTAAGATGCTCGGGGTATTGTTAATTTCACGAATCTTGTCTATAAGTCGAGCCTGCAGATGGTTTAAATCAGGAATAGGCAGTTCAAAAATAGTGTTTTTAAGGTAAGGCCACAAAAAGAAATCACACGGCGTAATATCACATGACCTCGGTGGAAATTCATGTTCAGCATTGAGACTTATTAGTCGATTTTGGAAAACTTCCCTCAACATATTCATCGTCTCGCCTGCCGTATGTGCCCTTGCGCCATCTTGTTGAAAGTAAAAGTTTGTAATTTCGTTTTCTTCCAGCTGGTTAACAAAAGGAGCGATAATTTCTTCAATATACCTTTGCGCAGTAAGAGTACCATTAAAAAAAATAGGTCCATAAATCCTCCTTCGATTGAGAGCACACCAAACTCCAATTTTTTGAGCGTGTAGAGGGCCCTCGACAAAAAAGTTATCTGGTTTTTCAGAAGACCACATTCTCATATTCTGTGAGTTTACGTAACCACTTATATGAAACCAGGCTTCATCAGAAAAAAAGGTAATATTATGAAGTTCACCGTAGTTGTTTAAAAACCATTCACAAAATACAGCCCGTCGCGGAAAATCAACTTCATGAAGTTCTTGCTGACAAGTTAAACGATAGGAGAACAAACGCAAATCTTTTTTTAACACTGTGTGGCAGGTACCGACTGATACTCCCACCATTTGTGATAAAACACGTACAGAAGTTCTTGGCGCATTTTCCATTATTTGTTGGACATTTTCTTTTAATTCTTCAGTCCGCTTTTTAGGTCGGCCGCTTCCTTCTTTTCTTGTTACACTGCCCGTTTCACGAAAAACATTAACACAACGCTGAACTGCACTTTGAAAAATTTTGTACTCAACAACGCCGGGAAATTGATTTTGAAATTCTATGAAACATTCCTCAATAGAATACTTCCATATTCCATCAATCTTGAGTCCATTTCTAAAGTAGGACTCTACGATAAACACTTTTTGTTATTGAGAAAACACCATTTTAAACGCTTTTTAAAACGAAAATAGTCAAATTGATAGAGGCGATATAGCGCTTTGACAGATGACGTTTAAGTTCATTTGCTATACGCTACGCCCTACGTCCAAATTTTCAGAACCAACTTGACCACGTTTTTATTTGAACGCTCGTTACAAAATTTTTATTGCGATCGTTTTGGGATTATTTTTCCCATCATCAGATAAAACAATAATAACTGTGGATTATAATATTTTTCCTTATGTAAAAATTAAAATAATTGGTCACCAAATATTGTTTAACATCTTTTCCCATTAACCATATAATGTAAAACAATAAATTAACTACATTTTCTTATTTTTTTTTATTGTTAAAACAAGTTACAGAAATTAATAGCGTAGAAAACGAACTGAAAATTTCAACGTTTCCGATCAGGATGCTATTCATGAAAAATATCCACATTTCGTCTTCTATCACCATATCTTATGATCATTAAAATTAAATTTCAATATGCTTGGTTTCACTTCAACGTGCCATTTTTGTGAAAGAATTATTCACACTAAATGTATGTTTGACATGTGTTGTCAAGAACCACTATTAGACAAAAGAACGACGCGGCGTTGTTATGGAGCTAGAAACTTTCAAAGGTAACTTGATGGGCTATAAACTTAATAATGGATTAAAATATGTTTGTATATAAATGATTTTCAAATTTCGGTGTCTCGAAAACGGTTTATTTTATTAAGAATTTCGAGAAGAATGGAAATATGGATTAATATACAGAGTGTTCCATTAAAGAAAAAGCAACCTTGTATAAGTA
Organism: Anoplophora glabripennis; assembly: GCF_000390285.2. Taxonomy (NCBI): domain Eukaryota; kingdom Metazoa; phylum Arthropoda; class Insecta; order Coleoptera; family Cerambycidae; genus Anoplophora; species Anoplophora glabripennis. Next base: position 389,717 of record NW_019416257.1, on the reverse strand, counting down.
TTTATAGGACATGAAAAATAAAACGTACCTATATAAATCGGAGATACAATTGAAAAATTAACTATTTTGATCAAACTATACTTCTCTTCTCTGCTCTAAGTTTAAAAAAGTACTTAATTTTTTGGATCAGCAGTAACCTTCGAATAAACAATAACGACGACCACTGTTTTCTAAACACAATAAACCTACTTACAAGAAAAAAAAAGGAGAGCACCGTGCCATTATCTCATATAATTATATAACAGACAATCTGTATTATACATATAAACATATAATTTGAGACTATCCGTTAATAATAATAAGCAGTAATTAATATTTTTTACGAACCATTAATTATCCTTGGCGCAACTCTTAAGACAAATTACAAAACTGGTTTAAAAGGAGGGAAGTTACATTTGATCGTAAACGGCTGCTATTAGGACGCACCTATGAGTGTCTGTTCCCGATTTCTCAAACGCTGATATTATTAATATACATACAGAGGCGTAGACAGAGGGGCACAGGCCGTTTACCTCTCGCAATTTGTATTTGAGGAAGAGGAACATCTAAGAGGACCACCACTGTTTATAAGCGGTACCGTTCATCTTAGAATCAGCAAAGATCCGATATGAACATCGCGGGGGAGCCTAAAGGTTCCGATAGCGGGCTTACCCCCACAGAACCTAGCTCGAGAACAACAGATTCCCAGCTAAGGCCATGTATGAATTTATTAAAAAAATATTCGCACGACTTGTTATTTCTTCCTAGTACTCAATGAAACGTGGTAGGTTTTGTTATAACTACTGGTTGCTACGGTACGTTGTTTATTATCAATTATATTATTTAATAAACAGTTTTATCTGAATTTGGTAAAAATGCAGGAAAGTAATTGTGTTCCTGTGGCTGTTTCTGAAGAAGTTCAAGAAGCAATTTTCTATTTATTGTGCAAAATCGTACTTATCTTATCAACTTCGTCGTCACCTGTTACATAGGTGTTGTATAACAATGAAAAAGTAATATTAACGGTCGATAGAAGGAAGCACAAAAAACAGGCACTTAGATAGGAAATTCTGGAAGGAAGCCTAAGGAGTCGAAAATAAGTAGTTGAAGTGAGAACAGTGTGGAGATCGGCAGTAAGACGGTCGGCGGGCAGTGTGACAAAGTAGTGTAAAATTAATTGTTTAAAGTGTTATTAGTTAGCAGGTAATATTCTTTAAGTACTTTGTTGTTAATTGTTCTATATAATCTTATGATTGTGATGGTTATAGATGTTTCATGATAATAATTCTTTGTATGTTTAGCTTCCATTNGGACGCACCTATGAGTGTCTGTTCCCGATTTCTCAAACGCTGATATTATTAATATACATACAGAGGCGTAGACAGAGGGGCACAGGCCGTTTACCTCTCGCAATTTGTATTTGAGGAAGAGGAACATCTAAGAGGACCACCACTGTTTATAAGCGGTACCGTTCATCTTAGAATCAGCAAAGATCCGATATGAACATCGCGGGGGAGCCTAAAGGTTCCGATAGCGGGCTTACCCCCACAGAACCTAGCTCGAGAACAACAGATTCCCAGCTAAGGCCATGTATGAATTTATTAAAAAAATATTCGCACGACTTGTTATTTCTTACTAGTACTCAATGAAACGTGGTAGGTTTAGTTATAACTACTGGTTGCTATGGTACATTGTTTATTATCAATTATATTATTTAATAAACAGTTTTATCTGAATTTGGTAAAAATGCAGGAAAGTAATTGTGTTCCTGTGGCTGTTTCTGAAGAAGTTCAAGAAGCAATTTTCTATTTATTGTCCGCGAAATCCAGGGAGCATTACGAAAAAATGTTCGCCGAATTTAACGAATGGAGGGAAAAACGGAGAGTAATGATAATAAATGAAGAAATCATGCTATCGAATTTTTTAAATTTGAAGAAAAATATGCAATTTCATCTATGTGGTCGAAATATTCGATGTTGAAGTTTACTATAAAGGTCTACAAAAATATAGATATTGGAAAATATAACAAGCTTACTGCTTATTTGAAGAGAGAATAGAGAGGATACAAAGCAAAAAAAGCTGGGGTATTGGAAAGAGCACATATTGAAGAATTTTTGACTGGGGTTTCCCATAAAGAATATTTAATGATTAAGGTAATATCTATTTACTTTTTACATGTGGTTAGGTATATAGTGAACTTTGAATTATTTTAGGTTGCACTAATAACGCGGGTTTCTGGTGCTTGTCGATGCTGCGAATGGACAAATTTGAAAATTAGTGACGTACAGGATGTTGGCAGTTACCTACTTGTTTCAATACCTGACACCAAAAAGCATTTCAAGAAAATTTACAATTATAGAATAAGAATTTTGCGTGAATACTGTTGAAATATGCAGAAAATATATTTCTCTGTGCCCAATTCGTCTAACACAAGACAGATTTTTTTAAGATACGTCAATCAAAACTGTATTTCTCAACCTGTTGGAATCAACATATTAGTGAAGGTACCCTCAATAGTTGCTTCATTCCTGAATATCGCAAATCCAGATGCATATACTGGATATTGTATAAGGCGCACTTCAACAACTTTATTGGCCAATAAAGGTGCTGATCTTACAACCATCAAACGCCATGGTATATGGAAGAGCTCCTCTATAGCAGAAAGTTATGTTGAGGAGTTTATATCTAACAAATTTGATATTGCAAGGAAAATCCAAGGAAAATATAGCTGTTTCTTACAAGAAGAGACATCCGTAACTTGAGCAAATTCTTCACAAACTTTGGCAGATGTTATGCGTTCTGAAAATGATGGCAACAATGCTACAAGGGTTGTTATTAATAGTCCAGGCGGTATCTGTTTCGGGTTGGGTAAAACGCATATGATCGGAGATTTTTGCTTTAACGACTTCTAAATAACATTAGAAATNGTATATCTCAAAATATTTTTAAAATGTAGCCGTAATCAACCTACACATACCCACCTAAACAGGTTTCTGTAACATTTGCCGTTTGGTCACTAGCGACCGAGGCGTTACTGGTGGCCCACCCTGTAGATATTGGAAAATATAACAAGCTTACTGCTTATTTGAAGAGAGAATAGAGAGGATACAAAGCAAAAAAAGCTGGGGCATTGGAAAGAGCACATATTGAAGAATTTTTGACTGGGGTTTCCCATAAAGAATATTTAATGATTAAGGTAATATCTATTTACCTTTTACATGTGGTTAGGTATATAGTGAACTTTGAATTATTTTAGGTTGCACTAATAATGCGGGTTTCTGGTGCCTGTCGATGCTGCGAATGGACAAATTTGAAAATTAGTGACGTACAGGATGTTGGCAGTTACCTACTTGTTTCAATACCTGACACCAAGAAGCATTTCAAGAAAATTTACAATTATAGAATAAGGATTTTGCGTGAATACTGTTGAAATATGCAGAAAATATATTTCTCTGCGCCCAATTCGTCTAACACAAGACAGATTTTTTTTAAGATACGTCAATCAAAACTGAACTTCTCAACCTGTTGGAATCAATATATTAGTGAAGGTACCCTCAATAGTTGCTTCATTCCTGAATATCGCAAATCCAGAAGCATATACTGGCCATTGGATGAGGTGCACTTCAACAACTTTATTTGCCAATAAAGCTGCTGACCTTACAACCGTCGAACGGCATGATGGATGGAAGAGCTTCTCTGTAGCAGAAAATTATGTTGATGAATCTATATCTAACAAATTTGATATTGCAAGGAAAATCCAAGGAAAATATAGCTGTTCCTTACAAGAAGAGACATCCGTAACTTGAGCAAATTCTTCACAAACTTTGGCAGATGTTATGCGTTCTGAAAATGATGGCAACAATGCTACAAGGGTTGTTATTAATAGTCCAGGCGGTATCTGTTTCGGGTTGGGTAAAACGCATATGATCGGAGATTTTTGCTTTAACGGCTTCTAAATAACATTAGAAATGATAATTTTTCTATGCAAATAAAAAAAACTTGGGCTTAATTGTTATTGCAAAAAAGTATAAAAAAATAGCAAAAAAATTCATTTTTTTTCTTGGATTTCTCGTCGACAACTTAGCAACTATTCATATTAGACAAAAATGGAAGGGGAAAAAAGTTTTGTAATTATATTTTGAATAAGATAGAGTTAGTTGCAATTCGAAAAAATAATTATTGTTATTGCAAAAATCGAAAAAATCATTAAAAAAATTGCAAAAATGCTAGTTTATTTGTCAATTTTTTTCAGACACTTGCATAATACCTAGGATCTTCATACTTTTCTCAAGTAAACTTCTTAGTGCATAGAATCATCACACCAAATTTCATCCAATTCGGTTCGATAGTTTTTACATAATAATTGTTTAAATTTTTTATTTTTTTATATTACAAAAATTTTCAAAATCAAATTTCTAAAAATCTAAAGCCTTTGAATACTTAAATTTCACCACAAAAAGAAGAGCTCTCAAGCTTTAAAATGGTTTTTGAAAAATTCAAATCGAACCATTAGGTGAGCCGTGGTGATTGTTTAAACATTTTCGCAATTTTCACTAGTGGATAAAGTATCACTTTTGACGGTTCACATGGATAAAAGTCCGATTATAAGGTAACTGTGAATAAATTAAATTACGATTCCATCGTTGAGTGTACATATCAGCCCCCTGACTAAATTCACAAGTACGTCTATGTGAACCCAGAACTGTTGTGGCTACAGGCATCCGCATATGAGATGCAAAACGCTCCTAATTGTACGCTATATAATTATCAAATCGTGTTTGTCAGTTGGTGCAGAGCTAACATTAGAAATACTATAGTTCACTTCAGCGAAGCAAGAAAATAAAATCAGGAAATATGGCGCTAAAAAAGGAATTTGCCAAAAACAGATGATTTATCTTTATAGTTTTCTTTTCCGAAGAAAAAATTATGCGAATTTTAAATATTTACACCTCTACAGTTTTCAATGCCCGTCAACATGTTCGTGTAAATTGCTGCTATTCGTATAATGTTAAAGTTCCATGCAAGAAATTGACATAATTGTAGTTCATACATACATATTTAATTTGTTTTACATTATCATAATACAGTGTAAAAAGCACTGACCTCGATTTTTTACAGCAGAAACATTCTGAAATCCCAGCTGTCGCATTCCAAGCGAAATTGCAGTTTTGTGGTCCGCCTCAATTAACGATTATGAAGATAAGGAATTGGAGTGCTTAGGGTAACAGATGATGAAGTATAGTCCAGACGGTATCAGTTTCAAAGAGTCCATATTTGGGTGAATCGTATATCCACGGAGATTTTTGGCTTTTTGGCTTTCAAATATCACTAAAAATTAAAATTTTTCTATGCGTATAAAAATAAACGTGGGCTTAACTTTTGGCGGCACAGTATGTCAAAAAAATTCGAAAAATGTAATATTTTTCTTCCTATTTAATTATGTATCTTTTCAAGAGTTGAATTTAGGCGAAAATGGAAGAGGAAAAAATGTTTGTAATTAAATTTTACAAAATATGACTAGTTACAAATCGAATGAATCACGATTATTATTGTAAAAATTGAAAAAATCGTCAAAAATGTGCTGAAAAAACATTACTTTTTAGGGAATTTTTGGGGGTTTTTAAGTTGGGTATAGGTCCTTCATACTTGGTTCAAGAAAAGTTCATGTTATGTAGAATTATGACACCAAATTTCATCAAAATCGGTTCTATAGATTTTGCATAATAATTTTGCAATCAAGAATTTGAAAAAAAAATTGCAAATTTTCAAAATTTTGTACAGCAAAAACCAAGGCCCTTAGATACTTGAAAACTCAATCACATATAGAAGGGCTCACAAGCTTACAAACGCTTTTTGAAAAATTCGAATCCGTCAATTAGGAGAGCTCTGGCGCTTGTTTAAACATTGGTCGAATTTTTGTACTATAATTTTGTATTTTTGTAATAAATATAACGAGTTAATTTCTCATTTGCTTATATTTTAAACAGTAAATAATATTTGAATTAAACTTTAATCACAAAAGAAATGATGAATAAATTAATAATTAATTAGTAATATTTTGAAAATAATTGTTGTTTAAACAATTTTAGAATATTTAAATACATTTGTTTTTGATCTTTGATAAACAGTATATAAGCTTATGCACTTACCATTGATACAATAAAAAAATAAAGTTGATAATTAAAGGAAGTTTAAAGATAAATAAATTATCGGACTGTTGAAAGACCACGATAGGCATTTGAAAATACGTTAATTGTTGTCGGACCTCTAGAAGCTGAGATATTAAAAATTTTTGAGTGCGTAGCGGTTTTGAACTCGCCGATTCAATTTCGAGCAAGCCGAAGCGAATAATGATTTGAAATTTTTTTTGCGTAAATATGCATTTAAAAAATTTTTTAAAAGCGTATTCATATTGTACTCATTTTCCCATATCTTCCCTTAAAATTAATGATATTATGACTGAATCACTTTGTAGATTGCCTGATCTGGATTTATCTAGATATAAAATTTGTATTTTTACTTTCTTTATTTCAATTTCAAGGGGATGTAACTCGTTAGGAGTGCAATTTTGATGTCTAGGTAAATTAGGATCGAGCAATCTATATTTGTGGATTAAAATACCTTGCAATATGTGAAATTTTTTTAATTTAAGGTACAAATAAAAAGGAAGATTCCACTTCTGACTGCCTCCCTTAGTCACAAAATTGGTAATGGGTCCCATTCTCATGGTAGTTCTATAAATAAAAAAAAAGTGTAATTAAAAATGTATATGAAGGGATTCCCTTTTGGGAATATTAATGAGACTGTTGCAAAAATGTGCAGCGCACAAAGGTGAATTTTTTTTTAAGAAAATATTTTTGGTCACTATACTTTCAAATTTAAATATGTCCCATATTGGGAGTTTGTTTTTCAAGCAATTTAAGGCTATCTTAACTAGGTCGGTTTCATAAGAAAATAGAACATTTTATACAAGGTGTCCTAAATTTTTTTCCGAATATTAATGCATTTGAATTAGCTATTCTTTATTTTTAAATGAAATACTGGTTAAAAATGGTTTGATAATGCCGCAAATGTAGAATATACAAAGAAATCTAGAAGGAAAACTGTTTTAAATAAATTCCCAATAACCTCAATACTCAGGAATATCCAGCCGCCTTCTTAAATATTTCTTGGTTGCAATAATGCGAATGATAATGAATTTAATTGTTTTGTTAATAAACGGTTGATTTTGACACGTATTTTTGAATATCCAATTTTTGACAAATAAAAAAGTTGTAGAAAAACATTACTTAGGGATGCTTATATTAACCCCTTTCAAGATGCAGAAATTTTCGAAAAATTCTTGAGAAGTTGCACATGCATTAGTAGAAAATATGTGAAAAATTTGATTTTAATACCTTTTTTCCAATTATTTTTGGAAACTTTGCGAAGCTGCCTCTACTAGACGGTGGACATTTAACTAGGGTCATTTTTATGCAAAACGTTTTAGCTAAATTTACCGTTACCATTAGCCCTACTTCTTTTAAAAACAGCCTGCATAAAGGACTTAAGAGACTGAAACTAGAAAAAAATTCAAATTTGTATTCCACACTTTTTGCCACATCCTATATACAGGGTTTCTTCCCCTTATATTTTTCAAGGAATAAACACAAACATTTTAGGACATTTTCTTGGGATCTCAAAGAAATAACGAGCGTTCAAATAAAAACGTGGTCAAGTTGGTTCTGGAAATTTGGACGTAGGGCGTAGCGTATAGCAAATGAACTTAAACGTCATCTGTCAAAGCGCTATATCGCCGCTATCAATTTGAATATTTTCGTTTTAAAAAGCGTTTAAAATGGTGTTTTCTCAAGAACAAAAAGTGTTTATCATAGAGTCCTACTTTAGAAATGGACGCAAGATTGATGGAATATGGAAGTATTCTATTGAGGAATGTTTCATAGAATTTCAAAATCAATTTCCCGGCGTTGTTGAGTACAAAATTTTTCAAAGTGCAGTTCAGCGTTGTGTTAATGTTTTTCGTGAAACGGGCAGTGTAACAAGAAAAGAAGGAAGCGGCCGACCTAAAAAGCGGACTGAAGAATTAAAAGAAAATGTCCAACAAATAATGGAAAATGCGCCNGTCTCTAAAAACACGAACTACCGTAACTAGCATTTTAATAATTTTACAAGAGAGCGGCGTAAAAACGAAAGAGACGTCCGTTTTCAAAACTATATTATTTCATTTATTATTAAATTAAACATACATTTTTTTAGTTTTAATGTATTTTGACATATTATGTAATATTTGCATAGATTATTACTTATGTTCAAAGTCAGATACGCCACTTCGTGATTCCAAAATTATTCCTTTGTGACAGAGATAAGAAGCAAATACACATTTTTTTTAGTGATTTTTATTTAAAAAAGGCATTCGATTTCTTACATAAAGTATAAAACAAAAATTTTAACACTGTAGCCCTTAATTTTAATAATGAGGTAAAAATATAAATACAAAACTAAATAAAAACAGTATTACTTATTTTAAACATTATTATTTGTTGTCATGGGGTAGGCTTTCGTAATAAATTAACAATTCAGTACCCAAACGCAACAGGTTTTGTGCAGATATTTAAACGATAGGCGGTGATTGAACTTCTATTTAACAATTTTCTTTAATTTCCTTTTTCTGCCCAATGAAGCACAAGCTCACACAACGAATTAAATTAGAAATACAGGCAGGATCTATAAAAAAAAACTTGGAAAAACGCACACAACACTACTTATAAGAATATGGCCTTGATCTGTTTGTTTACTTTTTGACTTACCACATGACGTCAGCAAGGAAGCCAAGATGGCGCCGTGCATGCGCAATATCATATCTCTGTATGGTTGTATCATGACTCCCTACGTCCAATGTGTCAGAGCCAACTTCGACCACGTTTTTATTTGAACGCTCGTTATATAAAAAAAATAATTGAATGTTGTATTTCGGCGATATAAACAAACTTTCGTTTTTTTTTTTATTTACTGATGTTGCTGTTTACTAGTTTTATTTACTGATCCTGCATATAGTCGAGATTGCCATGAAACCAGTGCGTGGGCATGTTTTTCTCTGTTACATTTATTAATGCATTTAAAAAAAAAGGTGGGAATTCCAATAAGCGACAAGTATAGAGTGTTCCATTAAAAGAAAAAAACAAAGGTTTGGTTTATATCCTGGAAACGCAACAGTTAATTATTTTTTTATATATTTCTTTGATATTAAAGTGTGCCCTTTTCCGTCTCATTTATATTTCTATGAAATGTTTTTCACTACCCAAACGTAAAGGTTTGAGAGAAACGACCATTAAATGAACACACACCGTGACTAAAAATAATATACAATGGTACCTTCTGAAGTGAGGTCCTCCAACCAAGCGCGGTCAATCTTCGAACTGCCGGTGATATTCTTCATCTGTCGGAGGCACGCGTTGATTGTGATGTCCTGAATTTTTTTCCGACGATTCCACACCTTTATCTTGTTCTGTAAATCGTTGAGCTGCCTCTTTATATTAACGTATTCCATCACATCCGGCACCTTGTAAGACGTCGTAAGTTTCTTGAAGTTGTTGTACTTCTCCTTCGCCTCGTCCATCTCCGCTTCGATTTTCCTACATTCCGCTTGCGTTTCTTCGATCATCTTTTCCTTTTCCGCCACAGCAGCCTTCCGTTCATTGTACGTGTCCTGCAGCTTCCTTAGTCCCTTCTTGTTGTTCGTCAGCACCAGACTGGCGCCCCCGCTCATCCTTTTCAGTTCCACGAGTTGGATGTTCTTCAGCTCTATTTTTTCTGCGAAGTGTTTGTTTTCGATCTCTATCTGGTCGAAGTCCACTGCGTGGACGTTTTCTCCCAGCTCCTGCCTCTGAAGTAGAATCGCGGAGACCTTCTTGTATTGTATCTTCAAGGAAGCAGTTCGAAGTCTCAGTTTTTCTATGTTTAACTGTGCGCTCTTCAGCCACTCTTCCATCCACCGCAGGAACTTTTCCGCTGGTATTCTCTGGGTTAAGGGATCGACTCCTTGCACTAGTATGTTGAATTCGAAACTGTCCACTGATTCCTTGATGTCCTTTTCTCGAACGCTGTATTCCTCTAGCTCGGCCTTAACGTTGCGCTTGTTTCTGTGTGCTTTTTTCGAGAAAACTTCCAACTTGGATTGAAGTTCTTCCATGGCCTTTAAGACCATGTCGGATTTCTGGGATAGGTTAACTTTGGGACCCCTTCCTTCGAAGATCGAGGACATACTACTGAAGGAGTCGAGTCTGATGCTGCGGCGAGCGCTCGAGCACGAAGCCCTTAAGAGGTCTGGGCCGGGCATAGGCAATCTTCCAAGAGAGCCTTCCTTTCTATCCAAGATTCTGGCCAAGGCGAAGCTGAGTATGTTTTCGACGCCTTCCAATTCGGTCGGATCGTTGGACTGTAAAAAGTTAGTGAATACCTTGTTCTCCAGACGCAAGTGACGGACTTGTATTTCCTTGCCGTTTACCGCGTTTATCAGCTGTTGGTCGTTCAGCTTTTCAAGGGAGTTTTGTTTTTCCGGTACTCGTTCCGGTTCTTCTTCGTCCATAAGGTATTCCCCTGGCCTGAATTGGTCGTAAGTGAGCGAATCATTTAGGAAATCGTAATCGGAATATCGCTGCGACATGACTGTGCCTTTTAAGGCCTAAGTATTATTATAATTAACAAAATGCTGCTCGATGACATACGTCTGAAGCTTCTCGTCGTTTGATCGATGTCATATTCCCATGGTAACCGATTGGGCAAGTGTAGGAAGGTGCAGCGATTGCGGGCATGGGCGGCGTTTGAGGGGAAAGGAGCAGTTGTTCATAGACCTTAGACAAAGAGTTATCATCACTCTACAATCACACAATTATCGTATTCATTCAATTTAGTAAGTAGCTTTTTATTTTCTGAATATATTAAAGAAAAAGAAGAGATCAAATAAAATGTTACAGACATAAAAAGCATATTTTGTTCTAAGGTAAATCGTCGGTTTCAGATCCGTAGATATTTTGTGATGACACATGACATGATGTAGAAGTTAAACTAAAGACTGGCAAAGGGCAATTGCCTTAATGGACATCCGCCATTTTAATTGAACTTTTATAATTTAATGTTTAATGCTAGTTTTGACTGAAATATAAAAAAGTTCTACAAATGGTTTTCCTTTAATTAACAAAAATAAATTACTAAGGCTAATGGGTGATTAAAAATTCAATACAAATATTTGAACAAGTGATAGAATATTGAAAATTAAGGGCAATTAGGGAGTTGTGATCCTCGAAGAAGGTGGGGAGAAAACTAAAAAACTCTCATTGGTGTTACTTGAGAAGGGTTTTTTGCAAGAAAAGATATTCTGTTCGAAATTGGTAAAGCGAACCGTTTACGAATAATTGAGATTAAAATCCAGGCTTGCATAGCTGCAAAGTGATAAATATTACATAGTCGAGGTAGCCGTGGAAAGAGGCGTGGAATGCCTGAACCCTTTGTACATGATAGGGGTGTAATAATTATTCCCGTAGTACACGCCACACGGTACTGTTAGTTTTATACACCGTCTAAGTAATACTGCAACATACCACGCACGTGCACAAGATGCACAGGGTCGGCTTACATTTTATGGTTAATTTTCATAATTAATTTTTTCAAAAATAGAAGCGTTTAGATTATCAGTTGCTTAATAAAAGATGCTAATTTTCGTACCCTCTGTATTTGATTCAGGAAATATTTTGTAGTAATAATGATAATAATTGTTATTAATAATAATAATGATAGTCATTGCAAAATCTTATTGTCTTTTTTGCATTTTTATCATTTTTAAAGCATGGTAAACATTCTAACAGACACTTTTGTTAAAGAATTGTACATTCTGCAGAATTACTCACACACATGTTTGCGTTTCGTGCTCGAATTCCCTTGTGTATTACCTTCTTGATCTGTAAAATTCGATGGTTTACGACTACCCTGATTATTATTATCAGACTGGCCATTCGTAGCCGGACGGTTCCAACTAAATTGTAATAGTTATTTACACTATAAAGGAAGTAAGTATTATTTACCAGTCGAGGACGATTTTGCGCCCGAGCGGAGCGAGGGCTGGCAATAGAGTGCGAGAATGGTTGCCTATCAGACAGGGGCATCTCTTATATCTACACAGGAATGAAAATGATTCAGACTAAAGTAAAATGGCTGTTCATTTGACAGATTTTGTCAGAACTCGTGAAAATAGTGAAATATTTAAGTTACAAGTGATTGGATTATGCTTATTTCTGTACAGGTAAGTCCTGTGGTTTGTTATTTATACTTTGCAAAGATTTGATGCGAGAGAAAGCACGATTCATTGGTGATAGCTAGCAATATTATAGTGCACTGTGTTTTAGGTACCTGGTACGTTGTAAAATTTGAAGTTTTCTTTGCTGGAAACTACGTAGAGGCCTTGCAGACTATTTTGGAACTGCTTATACTGCTGGTAGCGGAAAATTTTAATAGGATGACAAAATAACTTTCTCTGGACTTTGGCAAACTGTGAATTTAACTGATGAGTGTTTAATTTTCTTTCTTGGACTGTTTTTTCTTGATTTATTTTTAATTTTTCGAGAACTGCCTCTCCACGCTGTACATCTTGCAAAACCCAAGCCGTAACCAATCTATATTTTTTTTGTTTTTCTCATACTTCCTGAATATTCTGTCCCTTAACCTTTGCTTAAGGTCCACACATAATTTTTCAGTCTTTGGGTGACCTTTTCAATCACTTTTTCACAACACTGCTTATAACTAACATATTTTTAACAAATGTCCTTTTATTTTTGTAATTCTATGAATTAATTAATAAAATATTCTTTATTTTATGTTTTTTTAGGTCATCTCCGGGTATTTTTACAAAGCCTCCTTTAGCTTTGACATTTGTGAAATTTATTATAAAATTTGACAATCGATGAAAATTTTCATGTTATGGTTTATGTTGGATTGATATATCTTTTTTAAATTTACTCGTCTTCCAACGATATGTATACCAGATTAATCTATAGACTTTAAACTTTCATTCGATTTAAGTCACTCTATGTTTAGATTCGTTTTTCTTTATGTACTGAGTGCAAGTGTCGACGTCATGCAGATAAAATTAAAAGATTATTATTTTTGTACTATGTAATATCATTGATCATTACTAGTTTTAAATGCAGAATATCCATATTAACAATGTTCATCAAATATTTCTATTTATTTGTTCACAAAATATGCATTTAATACTCGAAATCGCTTTTTACCTCACTTACCTTCCTAGCAACTTCCACTTCTACGGTAAAATCCACTTACCTCCTTAAAATAGTGGGAGCAGATAAAATTAGAAACACGTTTACGCTCATACGCTTATGACACGCACTGACACGCCTGAGACGTCTCTGCTTTTGTAGAAGATGGATATAAATAAATATATTTGCTGGTCATTATAATTGCCGTAATATCTGCGCGTATCCTCGATGTTCGAATCGTTTTAGGAATATAACTATAATCTTCCGTGACGGCAAACACTTTCAGCGCGGAGCAGCGCCATTTTCTAGCACCAAATTACGATACTTGTCCCCTATCAATTTAATATCCTCGGCTCTCCATGTGAAAAGAGCCATAACGGATCGTAAAGACGCAGAGCCCCCCAATTTACATAATTCCAGCAAATTGGATAAAGCGAAATTAAGATTCAATTGGCGAGGAGAGTGACCCCCGTCCACGTTCTGCCCCTTATTAAAATGATGAGCGGTCCGTCCGCGAGAGGGCGCTAACGAGGTCGCTACTAGAGAACCGACCACGGCCGTAAATAACCGTACGGACGAGCCGCACTTATTTAAATAAACAGTACACGATCATGTCGAGGCGATTGTGGCTTGTTTTCTTGTTTATTTTGAAGTGTTATGGTGGGTAATTTGGTAAATTATCCCCCTGGAGGCTGAATTTGTAACTAAACTACGTATTAGCGGTGGATCGGCCGGCCGGCTAATTCCTATCATTAGCGTTAAGGTTCGATTCGTGATGTTTGAATATGCTGACGTGGACGGCGTTTCACCCGAAGGAAGTGGCTCTCCGGTGAGGCTACGCGACGCATAGGTACAGTAACAAAGTGGATGAAAAGACGAGAAGATTCACAACTTATCCCAAATAATTTGGGGATATACAGGATGTTTCTGAAATAAATGCATTATTTGAAAAGGATGATAAGAGTGTACGAAAATGAGCAACCTTTATTAAGCCATTGACGATCTAAAGTCTAAATGCTTCTGTTTTCGAGAAAAGTAATTAAGAAAATTAACCGTAAATGCAACCGAGCCTGCGCATCTTGTGCACGTGCGTTATGTGTTATTTAACTTACTTATAAAATATTTTCTGATCAAGAACTAGCAGATATGATGTTAATGTATGGAGAATGTCAGTACAATTTAAATAAGACTTGTTGTTTGTATGCGGTCCGTTATAGTCCATCCGATCTCAATTGAAGATCAAAGATCTAGGCAGTATATACCAGGTTCGGTCGCTACGCAGCAACTCGGCATTGAAATATTTGAAAAACTTGTTTCAACATTTATTTAGCCATACCTATATACAGATCTTGTCGAACTAAACGTGGAGCTGGTAGAAATGTATACGCCCACTTGAAGAATGCGGGCACGTGCAAACAGCGCACAAACACAGCCGCACTGGGCGACTGAGCCATAAATTTCAGTTGTTGACAAATTGCCTAGCAAAAAGTTTAAACCCGCATAACTGCCATCAGCGCTTTCGGACTGCGGCGTGCGGCAGCTTCGATATCAAAGGTACAGCTGGCTGCTGTACCAGGGACGGTTTTAAATTTGTTTAAACCTTCATTTACTTAAACCTTTTTTCAATTTAAAACGTAACGTTTTAGATCATCAGTTGCTTAATAAAAGTTGTTTCTTTTACACTTGGTGAAATCATATCTTTCCCATCGCATTCAGTTTGTACAATATCGTGGTTACAAATCTGATATACAGGGTGTTTCATAATTAATGGCCACTAATTTACCACTTGATTCTATTGACAAAAATAAGAATATTTTCTCATATAAATATTGGTCGAGAAATGATTGTTAAGGGAGCTACGCCCCCCTAAAAGGAGCCCCAAATAATTCTTTTTTTTTTAATATTTCCGAAATGGATTGAAGGAAAATTATGAATTTTGACACGTCTCAATTGGGGGGTCGTCGGCTAATATTTGCCCCAATTTTTTTGTTTGTCGAAATTTTCAAATTCAGAGGCCAACATATGATAGACCTTCATATCCTCTACAAAAAAGGTACTCTTTATTTCTTTCGATAAAATGCTCTATTTCTAAGAAGAATTGAGACGCCCCTGAGTAAAATTTTTGAAAAATTTTATGATGAACTATTTCGACTTTTAATTAGCGTTCACGATGTCAAAATTCATGATTTTCCAACCCATTTCGGATATATTGAAAAAAATGAATTTTTTGAGGACCCATTTAGGGGGCATAGCTGCCATAGGAAACATTTTTCGACCTATGTTTATATGAAAAAATATTCTTATTTTTGGCAATAGAATCAAGACACTAATTATGAGTCACCCTGTATAACACAGCAGGTGTGCCTCAGGGTACGATACTTGGTCCACTGTTTATTGTGGTGTTCATTAATGATACCACGAATAATCTTAATGTCTACCTTTTTCCAATTTGAATACCGACTGTTGCTTGTAAAAAAAATCAGCGTAGTTTCCTAAATGTAACGCCATGTCTTTTTCGAGCCAGTCCAGTAGTGTGACATCACAAATACTGTGCGAACGATTTAGGACATTTCAAATATTGTAGGAATTAGAAATTATTATTGCTATTGACTGAAGTTACTTATTTGTAGTAGTTGTTGTTTTCCTGTATTTATTGGTATTGGTAAAGTTTTTCACTGTCTATTGATATTTTTCCATTTGTAAAATAAAAAATTAATTAACGAAATCTTTGTGCAAAAAGGATCAGCTAAAGGTTGTTTTTTTATTTTTGCCTACCCAAGATACTCATTATTATATGAGGAGCTTTGGAGCAAAACCAAATAAATCCACCATAAACGATTTTAAGAAACAAACGATTTTTCTATAACGCAAAAAATACTAATCCTTTCATTTGTTTTATTAGCGAATACTATTGGGGGCATCATAATAAAACTTTTTATGAAAATTTTAATTTCAAAAAATTATATTTGTAAAAAATATAACAAAAACTAAACTGGATTTATTTGGTTTTGCTAAAAACTTTAATAACAAAAATTGATATAAACATTATTACAAGTAGTAATGCAAACATAAAAACTTTATTTTGCTAACAAAACTTGAAAATAAACAAAAGTGGTTTATTAGCATTTGAAAAAAAATTTAAAACTAACAAAAACGGTCACTTTACATATTAAAAAATAATAAAAAGTTTCTAGTTGTGAATTAAACAGAAAAATAGCTACTTTAAATTTTAAACCAAATAATAATAATAAAAAAAAATATATGGAGTGCAGATTCTTCATTATTGTGGTCCCGATTTTCACATAAAAGGTTTTTTTACCGTTCAAAATTTGTATCACTTTCCCACTCTTCTAAAAGAAGGCTAAAAAATAAAAAAAAATCCAGGTTGCAATTTGAAATTAAAAAAAAATGATATATTTCAATGTATTATTATGAAATCTACCTCGGTGTCGTACAGACTAATAGTTAGTTAATTTGTTTATAAGGCCATAACTTGTAAACTATTCACTTACCGATTCCAGATTTCGTGTGAGTTATTAGACAGTGATAAGGAATGAGAGGATGCGATGCGAAAACGTTCTGGTAATAATAACGCAGTTTATAAATGTTTAATTGAAAAGTCATATATAAACTTCTACTGTTTATAACTTTTGATCTAATCAATATTTTTTGACGTTCAAGGGCTGGTTTTGTAGGTCTTTTGAAGACGAAAAAAGAGCACTTTACTGTTTTCTCATGGAAATGAACGGAAAAAAGTTATAAGCGAAAAACGTGAATTTACGTAAAAATTATACAATTAACCAGCTTGTAAACAATCTTCCCCCATTTTTATGACTGTGGAAACTAATATGTTATTGTACATAATATTTAGCATCTATAGTGATAAATTCAGCTTGCTGAAACAAAAAGTCGCGAAATGGTCATTTCCCAGCTTATTTTCCTGGACTACAAAGCTCCTCATATCTCGCGCTTCATTTGAAGACTCTGGTGCAATATTTCTGCAGATATAGGTTTAAAAATGCTCTCTTCTGGTGGAAATATGAAATTTGTGGGGTTAATAAGATAAAAGCACGTATGTGCGCTAGCTGCTAACGTACGGTATGACGTCACAACATGGCTTCCGTGCGATTTCCCGCTCTCCGCATTCATTAATTGCCCATCAACTAACTGCGCTGTGTACTTTCCAAACAGAACTGACTTTTTTAAATGATGTGCCACAAGAAAACGCGATCTCCTTAAGGATATTACTCGCCTGCCACTGCGGTATTTATGTTCGATATCTGCTTCAACGGCCGAATCCTTCCTAGGGGCTTTAATAACCCGCTAGCATTTAGAACACGGCCGTATCATTGAAACCACCTAATTTTCCGTCATTATAAAAAATTTGCATGCGAGAAAGACAAGAAGCGAGAGAAGGGAATCTTATGAGCCGCAATCTGGGGCCGGGATCTTAATATTCGTCCTCGCTGGCCACGCAGGGATTTATTAATGAGGCATAGATGGCGATACTCGAATGCTGGGCCGTATTATAATTACATGGATTATGTAAAGTCGAGAAAACTACCTAACTAATGTACCTTAATATGGGGGTACGGCGAGACTGTGAGGTCGATCGGTATGCTGGGTGTACCGCTTCACAGTCTGCGAGCCCGATAATAAATCGGAGACTGGTTTCTGATATTTTGAAAATATAATTACGTGTTTTCATTTTGTAATGGAATACTGGGGATGGCGTTGCTCGCTAAGGAAGCAAAGAAACCTGTTTATAACGCAGACAAGTGGGTTTATGTGTAGGGTTGCCAACTCGGAAGAGAGCTAAAGGAGGACACTAGGAATTTTTTAGCGCTTAAAAGAATATACGATGGTGTAATAATAATATCAATTGATCTATAGGTACCTATAAATTTGTCAGTAAAACACAGCAAATATTTTTTTACAAAGCGTATTATTAACAAAATAATAAAATAACAAAAATAAACTCAATAAAAAACACAATATTTTAAATATAGAGACAGGCTTTTACTTAAACTTATATTTTTTTGCTTTTAACTGCAACAAGGCTTTATTTCTTTCATCCCGCCACTTAATATTTATTAAAGAAGCGCAGAAGTGGCAGGAATGCTTAGAGCAAAATAAACCAGAATGAATACATTTTCGAGCCCCGTTATATTTTGAAAAATGAATGACCATTTTTGACTAGTTTTGTAACCATGCCAAATTGAAAATGGTAGATCGCTGTTGCCTGTTGTGATCATTCAAAGTTGCCAGGTTGTGCGCCAATAAATAAAATCTTAATTTTTTTCGTATTTTTGGAATTTTAGAACATTTAGTGTAAAGGAGGACAAATTGCGTCCTCCGATGTACCTGCGGAGGACGGAGAACATTTTGATCCAAAGGAGGACTGTCCTCCTGGTTGGAGGACTGTTGGCAACCCTATTTATGTGGGAGCAAGCAATATCTGGGGGTCTTTTTAACTTTTCACTTCTTACTTTTTTCTACGTAAATAGAAAAGTGAAGAATAATTCTGTCTTTATAAAAAATGTCTTTTACATCAATGTTATGTGCTTTATGAAGATTTAACTTACTCACTCTGCAGTTTCAATGTACAGGGTTATTCATATAACATTTTACCTCCCTCAACTTTTCTATTTTTTGAATTAGACAAAAACAGTTAACATAAAAGTTGTAGAGAAAGAGAGTTTAATGAGTTTATGAAAATAGAAATAATAAGGGGCGTTCCAAAGCTACGAACCATACTTATGTTTTTTTTAAGCAACACCCTGTATATTATTAGATTTTCGGAATCGTTGCCTCTTCCTGATGCCAACAATGTATGTATGTTGTAGGTTTACATAATAATTTGCTCAATATTCTGCTTTGAAAGACTGAATCTCCCCTGAACAATAAAAAATATCAAAATCGTTATGTAGAATAAATATTAATAGTCCTCAGTACAGCCCCCCCCCCCCCTGGAAATTTGATTACCACATACTTTATAACTCGTGAGGAGCTTCGTTTTGACGAGTCTACCACACTTTTCCTCTGCGACTTTTCTCGATTCCTCCGCTTTTCCACTTGGAAAAGTCCAAAAACATGGCAATTTCCCGGGGTCTTGAAAAGTCAAGACCGCATCTTTTTTTTAGCTTAAGTTACTGGAAAATTTGTTGCAATTGCCGATTTAAATTTGTTCGACAGAAATTCTTCCGACATTGACGTGTCTACCGGCCGAAACATGCCAATTTACAGGGTATTGAAAATCAATTACCACGTAAGTAATTTTTAGTAAAATTAATTGTAAATAATAATTAATTAAGTCAAAAAGTACTGTTGTCGATCGATTACCACATATCTAATTTTCATTTTTTCCAGTTTTAAATTTACTGTACAAAATAGTGATATAAGTGTTCGACGATTTAATGACCGCAAATTATTAAAAAATCAATAAAACAATAATCCTGATAAAATTTAATTTTTTCACTCCAAAAATTTCATATTTATAAATGGTTGTTAATTATTATTATGCAAAATTATTATTTGTTTCAAATAAATAATTATAATATTGCTTATTTTATGCTTAAAAATTTAAAAGTTATAAACAAATGAAGTTATTTTTGAGACGATTAATTAATACTTATTAAATACATAAATTAATATTATACTTGATATAAAAATCCTTTTTTCTCTTTCAAGTCTTCATTTGCGTTTGTTATTTTTCTTTATAAAAATTTTTCTATTTTTCTAAAAGAATATTCCAAATCCTTTGTGCATAATTTTTTTACACCATAAGTACATACTTTTTTGAAATCGTTTAATTCTTTTCTCGATATTTATTTGGCTAAATTGAGCATAATAGATTTACAATTACAAGAATAAAACGAAAAATATATATACAGGGTGTTTCGGAAAGACCTCCCGTAAATAAGAATTTTTGTCTTATGAACTATATATCTATCTCCTTTTGTTTTCGAGATACAGAGAGACAAAACAAAAATTTTTAAATAAAATTTTACGAAAATTTCCGAATAGTGCGAAATATTTTTATGAAATTTGGTATTCCGGGTTTTTTAAGGACGCCAAATACGCTGGTCTAATTATTTTTTGGATATTTCATAGAGGGCGCTACTTACGCTACATTCCTATTACATTGTAGGTTATAATTTTTTTAAGGTTAGGTTTTTTACCATTCGGGCTCCAATTTCCAATGTACAATTTTATTTTCTAAAAATAATGTACACTTGTTAGAACTTCCTAATGTGGACGGTTTTCGAGAAAAAAGTCTTTTAATTGAATTCTTACAATATTACTGTGAAGAAAATAAATGACTTTTCTCAAAGTAGGCCTATGTCAAAACGTATTGATGGATGTCTCATAAACAACGCATACATTCTCAGTAATATTTTAAACTCTAATTAACTTTATATCAAAATATTAGTGATTGTTAGTGACTGTCGTTAGTAATGACTAATTACAGTCACTAAAATTTTAACATAAAGCTAATGAGTTTAAAATATTACTGAGAATGTATGCGTTGTTTATGATACATTCACCAATAATTTTTAACATAAGCCTACTTTGAGAAAAGTTGCCAAGGTTGTTGTTGTATTTGGGATTGCAGGAGCTTGTCGAATTTGTGAAATCAGCCAGGTAAGATTAGATGATATTGAAGATTCGGGAAGGCTATTAATTGTGAAACTTAAGCAAACAAAGAATGATGTAAACAAGAGATTTGTAGTTACTGAAGAATATGTTAAATTTTACCGAATGTACATAGCCCTTCGTCCAGCAGCAGCAAAAGATCGTCGCCTGTTTTATGCATATCGCAATGGAAATGTATCAATCAGGTGGGTAAAAATCAGTTTTATAAGGTACCTGAAACAGTAGCTAATTTTCTTCAACTTGACAATGCTAACTCATATACAGGTCATTCATTTCGGAGATCGTCTGCTACATTTTTAGTTGAATCTGGGGGAGACTTGATGACACTAAAGAAACATGGCGGTTGGAAGTCATCAACGGTCGCTGAAGGATATATTGATGAATCGGTAGCACACAGGACAGAAATAGCTAATAAAGTGTTTAGAACGTGTGGCAGTGCTGAAATAACATCCGATTTGCGACCAGGTACATCAACGGCTGTTGTGTCCATGACAGAAAAAAATACACAAGAAAGTTCGACTGTTATACCGAATAGTTTAAGAAACATGTCATTTATGCAATGTACATTTAATAATTGTACTTTTGGTGTAAAGGAAATGTAACTTCTATATAATAAAATATTCTAAAATTAAATATCTACCTTTACTTATGTATATTGTATATATCC